>NC_064408.1:124442500-124742500 GCF_023375975.1 Astyanax mexicanus
TGAGGGAAGGTGTAATATTGTTAAGGGAAGGTGTAGTGGAAAGGTGTAATAGTGTTAAGGGAAGGTATAATATTGTTAAGGGAAGGTGTAATGTTAAAGGTGTAATAGTGTTGATGGAAGGTATAATGTAATGGTGTAATAGTTTAAAGGGAAGGTATAATATTGTTAAGGGAAGGTGTAATGGTGTAATAGTTTTGAGGGAAGGTGTAATGTTAAAGGTGTAATAGTGTTGAGGGAAGGTATAATATTGTTAAGGGAAGGTGTAATGTAAAGCTGTAATAGTTTTAAGGGAAGGTAAATGTTTAGTGAAATTGTTATGGTGTGAATCTAAGGTGTATGTTATGTTGATGTAAAATAAAGGCATTAACCCCAAATGAGATTTACTCATTATTTTTATTATTATATTAATGTTTCCCCAAACAGAAAGGGTCCATTTAAAATCAATAGTGGTAAGATGGGGGTAATTAATTTATTCCTTGCTTTTACTGGTTCTTTGCAGGTTGACATGTTTTGGAAAAAGTGAGAGGGTTGAAATGCAATTTATTTGTAAAGCATATTGTGTATAACTAACGTGCATAACTAGTTCCAGAAGGTTGTGAACCTAATCGTTTGCTTTAGCTTTGTATGCGTTTCCAGTTATCTGTTGAAGCTGTAACAATGGAACAGTTGCCACCGTCTGAAATGGCACTACAGTTATGCAGGGAGCCTCAAAGTAGTTGGTCTATAAAACGTATACATGTAAATTTCACATAGAAAAGACGTCCACAACGACTTAAATTAAACTAGAATTAGCCCTTATCCGGAGGTCTGGGGGAAGTCAATACTGGACGTGCAGAAGACGTCAGAAAAAGACGTCGTCTGGCGTCACAGTCTGCACCTTCAGGAGACCAAAATTGGACGTGCAAAAATGACCTAGAAAAGACGTCGTTTCAACGTCTCTTTGTTTAGTGGGTACAATTTTAAAGCTTAGAATCTCTGCTTTTCAGTTATCTAGCCTATTTAGCTGTATCTCCTTTCAGAAATTAAACATTTAGGGCGAAATATGCCTTGGTTATGAAAATATTAAATCATAATTTTCATATTTCCGTTTATCGGACGTCCATATTTGATCGAATGCGGACATGTTATACACCATTCGAACCGTCTGGCTCTCCGGATTCCGAAACTGTGCTCCGTTTTAGTTACGGCCCCTGAATTAGAGCTGAAAGAGCGTGTTCAGAGTTGAAAAATGCACAGGTTTGGTCCTGTACCAGTCACTCCCCCCCCCCCCCAACACCCACCAGCGCGTCCCCCACTCTCTTACCTTCAAAAAGAGCCCAGACTCAAGAAAATCCATCGATCCAGTCTCCTATAATCCACAGTTATATCCACCCCGCGCGAGAAATAATGTGAGACGGAATCTTAACTTTAATTACGAATTAAAAGCATTTTATTCGACGCTGCTCCGATTCTGGCCCACAGCCAGACAGGGCGGAGCCTACTGGACATGACGGTATGAGAATGAGGTCTCTCAGCCAATCAGGTGGCGAGTTCGGCCAGCTGAAAGGCTAAGGAAGAGAGATGCTTGGCCATAGAAACTTTCTCTAATAGACTTTCCACTCAGCAGAACAACCGCTCTTAAAGAGACAGTGCGGATTTCTGTTTGTATATGAGTAGACCACACAAAAAACCCAGTTTACTGCAAAATGAGTTATAAAAGTGGTATTTTTTATTCTTATAAAGTTTCCACTCCTTTGGAGAAAGAAAAGATCATTACTGGTTCAAATCACTATAACTTCTAACCAGTAATAGGTAGCAGTTTAAAATTATATATGATGATTGTAAACACATTATAGTAAAAACCCTTGTTCCAAATAAATAGTTCATTTTATGTGTCTGAAAATAAAAAAAATTAATAGAAAATCTGAAAAGTGCCTAAAAATTTTCCTGGTTTTTACCATATTTTGGCCATTACATGTTCAATTGAATAATTAAAATGCCTTAAATGAATTGTGTAAAGGCTTCTAAGTAATATTAATTCATAGAATTGACTCTAAATAATTTAATATTGGAGTGATAAGCCTTCAAATGTGAGTATGTAATTTCAGGCAGAAAATGGTAAAAATAGGCTTGGAGCTTAAGAGGTTAAATGTACTTCTTTATTCCTATAATTTATATATTTTTTATAAGCTAGATTATTTTGTGTCCTTTGTGAATGTGTTTAACATTTGTATGGGTTTCTTTATTCCTATATTTCAGATTATTATTCTTTGTTGCTTTTGTCTTATTTTTGATTTTATTATTATGGAGCTTTTATTATTGCTACATTGTTTATGTGCTGAGGACGTGTTAATACCAAAAAAACAAATAAAAAACATTAACCTTCAACACTTGTTTTTTTATTGTAAAAATAAAAGTATATATATTTAAATGCCATTTATTAAAAAATGACTGGTAATCAATAAAATAGTTTTAATAGCCTAAATAGCTTATCTACATACATAAGAAACACAGAGTTTGAGCTCCCTCTGAAGATTTTCTATAGGGTTTGTAATGGGGTGGGGAGCAGTAGCTCTCCAGCCCAGAAGGATGTAGAATCCAAGTGCAGAGCAGTAGATCTCAAAGCAGGCAAACCCAAGAAAAAAGGGAAATAATAATATATAATCGTAAATATATATTAATAGGATATATAATATTATATAATAATATTATATGTATATATATATATATATGTCCTTATTAAACCCCGCTCCATGCGGGGATCGAACCCAGGCTGTCGCGGCCGCAGTCCAATGCTCTAACGGGCGGAGCAACGAAAACGGGTGGAAAACAAACCTCGCGCCGAGCGTGAGTGAGAGAGAGGGGGAGAAAACGTAAACAAAGATCGCAGAGGAAGTGCAGCTACCTCTTATAAACCGAGGTGAAGGAGTAACTGAACAAAAGAGCTTCCAAAGAAAACAAAACTGAACTGAGGTGCTTGTGGATTTAAACGCTGCTCCACCAGAGAGGGGAGAAACAGCGCGGGAGAGAAAGTAAACAAACCGCGTGCCTTGTGGTGAGAAACACACACAGAGACTCGAGAGGGGCGGCGGAAAAGAGCACACTGCTCTGCTCCACCAGACTAGAGACAGGGAGATGGCGGCTGTGGAGCTCACTGGATGCCTCGATTGGGCCATGGTCATGGTCATGTTGGAAGACCCAGCCACCACCCATCTTCAATGCTCTAACTGAGGGAAGAAGGTTGTTCCCCCAAATCTCGCAAAAGATGGCCCTGCTTATCCTTTCCTTAATACAGTGAAGTTGTCCTGTCCCATGTGCAGAAAAACACCCCATAGCATGATGCTTCCACCCCCATGCTTCACAGTAGGGATGGTGTTTTTGGGATGGCACTCATCATTCTTCGTCCTACAAATTCCAAGTGGAATTAACACCAAAAAGATCTATTTTGTCCTCATCTGACCACAGAACTTTCCCCCATGACTCCTCTGGATCATCCAAATGATCATGGGCAAACTTAAGATGGGATATGTACTGATTTAAGCAGGAGAATCTTCTGTGTTTGTGGGAGATTGACAGTCATGCTAAGCTTCATCTATTTTCTAATAATTGCTCCAACAGTTGATCTTTTTTCACCAAGCTGCTTGGCAATAACCCCGTAGCTCTTACCAGCCTTGTGAAGGTCTACAATTTTGTCTCTGGTGTCTTTGGACAGCTCTTTGGTCTTAGCCATGTTAGTAGTTGGAATCTTACTGATTGTGAGGGGGGGGCAGGTGTCTATATGCAGCTAACAACCTCAAACAGGTGCTTCTAATTTAGAATAATAAATAATAATAAATTAAGTGAAGGTGGACTTTTTAGAGGTGTACTAATGGGTCTTTGAGGGCCAGATTTTTTGCTGATTGGCAGGTGTTCAAATACTTCTTTGCAGCAGTAAAACAAACACATTATATTAAAAAAATGCATTGTGATTTCCAGATTTATTTTGAGATTATGTCTCTCACAGTGGACATGCACAGTGAAACTTTCAGATCTCTCCATGAGTGGGAGAACTTGTGAAGTTGCAGGGTGTTCAATTTTTTTCTTTTACTCACTGTAACCCACACCTGCCAGTAGATTTTCATAGGTTGGAAAAAGCGGACATGGTGAACAAACAGGCCTTCAGCCTAACCAAAAACCTCAGTCTGGTGAAGTTCTGCCACAGGAGTAGGAATAAATGTACACTTCTGTCCACAACACACTCAACAAACCTAAAAATTAGTAATAACCAGGTCATAATGTAATGGCAAATTCCTCGTTATAAAGCGGTGTTTTTACACATGTGAGCTGCTGACCTCTACTGGACTGTAGTGGTACTGCTAGGGGGTTACTGGCCAAATATTTAGCAAACTTAGAAAATGATATACGATAGAAATAATAATGAAAAATTATTAAAATTAAGATGTATCCTAACTGTTATTAAAATTTTGTTCCAGAAATCAGGTCAGAACTAGTTATATGGTGTAAAACATTACTTTATGCGTTTTAATTTATTTAAATGATTAAAGGGTTGAAACAGAGCTGTAGAAGCAAATAATACACTATATATATGCCATTTAAAATATGTTTATTTAATAAAATAAAAGTATAATAAAATAAGATGATGTGCTCATATATATATATATATATAAATATATATAAATATATATATATATATATATATATATATATATATATATATATATATATATATATATATATGTATATATATACGTGTGTGTAGTATTAAAGCGGCTCTCTCCTCCGTGACTCCGTTTCCCGCCTTTTTTCCTCTTTACCTCTTTGCTCGGGAAGAGTCTGAGGCTGAAACTCCACAGGCTGAAAAAGTAAGTTAACTACGGGCTAATTTCATTTAACTCGATTTCTCCTGCTAAATATACCGATAATCAGTTCAGTACAGGATTATCTGCTACATTTTTCCTCACAAATTAAGGTAAAAAGTGTAAAATAGTGAAAAACTGAGCGAATTCAGCTAGCTAACATGCTAATTTAATATCAGATTTAACACTTTCTGTTAAACTGGTAACCGCAATATATCAGCGTATCATTCATTAGATTTACACCTGTGGCTTTATAAACACAGTTTTACACTGTATTCACACTTTAGACCTGATTTTAAAGGTGTTTTAAAGGGATATTTGTTTTTATTACTTCATTTTACCTCAGGTATGACCAGTGCCAGATTAACACTTTCTGAGGCACGGGGCTAATTACCAGTGTAACCGACTTTAAGGAATATTGAGTTATGGAATGTGTATGTACACTGAATGTACTGCTGGGGTAGCTGTAGGGCAGAGAGAGAGAAAAAAAGGAGAGAAGAAGAGAAAAATAAAGTGTGACGGCTATTTTCCCTCATTGGGTCTGAGTGCGTTTTATTTTATTAATTATAAAGTATTAAGCGAACCCTAATAAGCTCGGTTGCACCAGGATTAGGCCCTTTATATCATGTTCTGACGCATGAACTCACACAAACACACTGACACATCAGCGACAGCGTACACAGTACCAATCTATAACAGACTACCGTTTAAAGTGAACTGGTAACATAATTTCAATTCAATTTAGGGTTGGGCGATGTCTCTTTAATTGGCAGATGACGATGTTTACAGGGAAACAACGCGAAGGATGATATCCTTGGGGGCGGGGGTTGATTAGAAATAACTAAAAACTGACATTTACTATAGATGAATAAAATATATACACAAAAAAGGAAAAATAGGACACTTTAAAAATCATTAAAATGGATACAATTTATACATAAAAAATACAGAATGTATATCTCATGAAGAAAAAAATAATTTAATCAATAAAATAATAAAAAAAATTCAAATGAATAAAACAATTATTAATATAAAATAAAAACTCATTTAAAACACAATCAAAGTTTATAAAAATAAAAGTTTCAGTTTCAGTTAGTTTCAGTTTCAAATCATTGAAACAGCTCACCAAAACCTCAACCTATTCTTTATATTTGACAATATTTGATCAACTTTACAGGTCGTTTTTTTAATTAATTTTTGTCATTTGACATTCAGCGAACCCTAGTGGCGAGGCCCGGGCCTGCAGCCCTTTCAGCCCATTCTTTTAATCCGGCCCTGGGTATGACTGTGGTATGAAACTCAGTGAGTCTGTAGTTCTCCAGTATTAACCCAGACCTACATGAATTATAGAGAATTAACTCAGGATTTATTTACCCAAACTACTTAAATAACCCTTTCAGGCTTTTAAATTATATAAATTATAATAAACTTATTTTTATTTTGAATGCAATTGTTTCATAGATATTCAAAATGTACATTCAGGTGAACAGCATACATTTGGTAATTCAGCTACAGCTGATTATATTATTAAAATAAAATAACACCTAAAAACCCTAAGGAGTTCAATCTAAGCGTTCCAGCAGCTTATATACAGATACTCACAAGTACAAGACGTAAGAAAATTGTTAACTACCTTATAGTTTATCTGTTTAAATTGTATAGCTATATTATATCCTGGTATTATTATTTAATTTTATATTTTATTTAATCTTATTCTATTTCTTTTTTTAATTTTCTTACAGCTTTCAAGTATCTGTATGTACTGTAATCAGCTGTAGCTGAAAAAAAGCCCAAAGGTATGCTGTCCACCTGAATGTACCATATACAGATGTGAATGAGGGAGTTACAATTCTAACAAATTTAATAATAGAAATAATACACTGACGTTTTCAGATAAATTTAAGTAACTTCCACTCGGTTTCAAGACTTAAATGTTAGATAGAGTAAATTAATGAACAGAACTTAAGTCAATCCTTTTTTTAGTAAACTTTACTTAATTTCTGCATACAAAATTACCTAATTACAATTACCTAATTCATACAATATTACTCAAATAATTTATTTTATAAATTATAATATATTATAATTACTGAAATGTTTATATTTTAGTTAAAACACACACATTACATAAAGTCTCAACACCTGGATGGCCTGTAATACATTATTTTTAGACTAAAGTATAATATAGTATAGTCAAGTTAGGTTTATCTGAAATTAAATTTACTTAAAAAAAGCAAAAGCAGAAATATGTGAAACTTTTTAAAGTAAATTTTACTCATAATTTATTTGAGAGTACATGAAGTTTGGAGGTGTGTAGTGATGGACTTATTTTACACTAACAGAGTAAGTCACTGTTGTTCCCAGTCTCTTCCACTGTGTTATAATATCACTGACAGTTGGCTGTGGAATATTTAGTAGTGAGTAGTGAAATTTCACGACTGGACTTGTTGCACAGGTGCTGAATCCTATCACAGTACCACAGTGCTGGAGTTCACTGAGCTCCTGAGAGAGACCAATTACACAAATAATATGTATTTATATCAAAAACAAATGATAACTCTTTGTTCGCCAAGCTTGTCTAGGAAACTGTAAATATTGTTGGGCTTTCACAATAATTTAAGGCCTTAATTTATCTTTTTTAAAGCCGTTTAGCTCAGAGCAGAACCGTTGTAAATACTAATATTCCTTCTTCTGGTGAAGCAGAAATGTTACAGTGAAGGGATATTTAGAGAGCAGCCTGTTTGTAGAACTTCACCAGCTACAAAAATCCACCCAAAACCCCAATACTCCCAAACTCTGACTGTTACCCAGCCAATCACCAGCCTGCTCTGCACATCTGTAAACAGGCTGTTATATAACCAGAACCAACCCAAACATGTTTTACCCTCCCTGTCTTCATGAATATGCAAACTTTACATCATATTGTGAGGTGCAATTGGTTGGCTGCAGCAAAAACCTGACAGAGGCTCCGCCCACTCACTGTCTATTGGCTTTGAGAGACAGAGGAGGCGTTACAGAGACTCCTGTGCAGAAAGGAAGAGAGAGAAAACAGAAGTAAGTTGATCCTCCATTACAGAAGAATGAAGAAAGAGTGACGCAGTTTAGGAAAAAACGATCTAACTTCAATTAACACGATTCTACAGCGGTTTATTTTCACTGGGTAAGTTCAGAAACCAATCAGGTTTGTGTTTTTCCAGTCGCAAAAGATCAACCTCTTTGGGTGTACGATTGTATGGTTTGGAGATAGAGGAAGTTAAGGAAGTCATATGTTTTGGTATGTGGATGAACTCCAAACGGACATGGAAAAATCATATTAATTTAAAAAGTGGACAAATGTAAATGTGCTCTCAATGTTCTTACAGTTATTCTCAGTCGATTTGGTACATTTTTCAGATCAGAATTGAAGTTCTCATAACAGTTCATTCAATCTCCACATCTCCGTCTCACTTGTGCACATCAAAATTGCATTTCTTATTGTGTTTCTCATATTGTGAATGCGTTTGTCATTCATGCAATTGGTCGAGTACAATTTTCAGCTGTTTTTTTGCATTTTCCATTGCTTATGTCATGCTCATCAAAATTTGATGTGCTGATTATCTGTTGAATTGTCTCATCCTCCAAAACAATGAGGCTTTAGGTCATTGCCTGGGCCAATACATGCAAAAGTGCTTGGATGCAGGAGGACCGATCCTCACTTCTTTTTATGGTGAGATCAGTTGTTGACTATGGCTGTGTAGCATATAGGTCTGCATCTGCGACCAATCTCAAAATACTGCACCTGATTTAAGCTCAGGCACTGAGATTATGCAGTAGAGCAGTAAAATCGTCCCCTGTTGTATTTTTACAGGTAGAGATAAATGTAAATATTGTCATGTAAATATTTTTTGTTAAAACACACATATTACACTGTCTCAACAACACATGGATGGCATGTAATAGTAACAGTACACTAAAAAGAATGTGCTACATTCCATCCATGTGTTGAGACGGTGAGACTTGTTCTGTTTACAAAATAATTATTTTAAATTATGTAAATATTTGAATGTGTGTTTTAACTAAAAATATTTAAATTTCAGGAATTATAATATATTATGTATCATAAATTATTTGAGTTATATTGTATACATTAAGTAATTGTAATTAGGTAATATTGTATGCAGAAATTAAGTAAAGTTTACTAAAAGAAAGGATTGGCTGAAGTTCAGTTCACTTATTTACTCTATGTAACATTTAAGTCTAGTGTACATTCAGAATGCTGCAGCACGACTCGTCTTCAATCTTCTGAAGTTCAGTCATGTGACTCCTTTGCTGCGTTTCCTCCACTGGCTTCCTGTTGCCGCCCGCATCCGCTTCAAAACCCTAACTCTGGCCTACAAAGCCAAAAACAGACCAGCTCCTTCATACTTGATGGAAATGGTCAAATCCAGATCTGCACCAAGAGCTCTTAGAGCTTCCAGTACGGCTCGTCTCGAACCTCCGTCCCTCAAAACCCACAGAAAACAACAAACATGCAGACTCTTCTCTGTGCTGCACCAAGGTGGTGGAATGAACTTCCACTGGGTGTCAGAACAGCAGAGACACTCACAATCTTCAAACGTCGACTGAAGACTCAGGTTTTCAAAGAGTTTCTAAACTAATAAAAAAAATTCTCCTAGGGTTCTAAACATGATCAAGCTCTGTGTATCTCCTGATCCTAGTGTAGCAGACTTTATTATGTTGTGGGAAAAACTACCAATGCTTTTTGTCCTCTGGGGGTACTTATTTTTTTCTTCTTGTCTGCCCGCAAAGCTGCTAGCTTTAGCTTTACCACGCTAACTGCCTGGCGACTAAAGCTAATTCACTCAAGTTACTACTGAACTGACTACCCTGTTAAATAAAACGACTACTGCGTATAAACAGGAGCGTAGCAGCAAATTCTGGGCCCTGTACACTCGCAATTTCAGTGGGCCCCTATCAATGCCAGTACATGAAGAACGTGAGCAAAAATAAAGGGAAAAAGCAGTATTTAAAATAAAAAAGCGTTAATAAAGTTTTAAGTTACAATCTCTGGCAAAAATATATGGCAAAAATCATGATCACAATTACTTTTGATATTTTTGATTATTTTTAATATTGAGATCAGTTATTTAACATGATTATTCATTGGCTTTGATAACATCATGAATTTATTGAGCGTTGAAAATAGCTTTTAAGCACAGCACTGCAATGCTAAGGATTTTACCAAACAAAAATAATTAACTGCTTTTAGGGGTAGGCGATATGGCTCTAAAATAATATCACGATATTTCAGGGTATTTTTGCGATAATGATATACTTGGCTATATAGGAAAACAGAAAAATAAATAATTAATTTCAGGAATATAGTATAATAGTATAACAGTATAATATATATTTGTGGCAAAATAAATAATATAGCATAAAATAATATAATGCAGCAAAAAATGTTGCAGAATATTTAGTGCATGCATATAAACTGCAAACTAAAACAATTATACAATAAATACACTTAAAGCTTCACAGTAAATAATAGACTACTTTTAAGACAGAACATCTCTTATCACAATATGGATTTTTAATATCATGATATTTCTGTCACGATATATTGTATACGATATAATATTGCCCACCCCTAATTGCTTTATTGCTTAATATATGACTAGTGTGTACTTGCACCTACAGTGATATGGGTAGGATATATGCAGCAGAAATATTGCTAGGTGAATCATTTATTACGTCTCAGCACTGTTTCATTTTCAGCTCTGCTGTGTTAGTAGACAATTGGCTATAACACGCACACTGAACCAAAATAACAACTTCCTTTAAACTTACGGTAAACAACTCGCAGGAAGGATTTTAATAATTATATTTCATGGTAAAGTTTATAGTTAAAAGAGTGGAGACAGGTAACAAATGCTAAGTAGTTCTTATTAATGCTTTTAATTACATATCTTACTTTTGCAACTAGTTTAATGTATAAGACATGTGTATTTTTATATAATGTGTGTATTTATGTGTATATATATTATGAATAAATATAAAATTAATTAAGGAACTCGGTTCACCTTTGGAAAAGAAAGCTACCAACAGCTGCCACCCCTCATTCTGCCTTCTTTATTTTTCCTTCCTTTCTTTCTTCTTTTGATAACCTGATTTCTGCTTTTTGGGCCACATGATGTCTCTAACCCCCAGGTCATTAAATCTAGGCTCACTGACGGTACACCTGTAGCCGGGCCGCTGTCGGGCAGACTAAACCATTTTGCTCCTCCAGGAGGGGACCCCCAGAATGTCCAATATGTTGAGGGGACTGTGACTAAAGTTCATTCTCTCAGTTGATGTTATCAATATATTTGATAGATGAATTAATAAATAGTTAATTGGAGGACCCAATTCAATAATAAAAATATCACAAAAAATAAATAAATAAATCAGGATTTTTATGGGCCCCTCTCACTCGCCCTTGGTAGTCAGGTCCACTTTCCCTCCCACTACCTCGCCCATGCATATAAAACCCGACCAACTTCGCTTAAAAAAATAAATGGTGATCCAACCGCTGCCACCAATGTAACAGAGTGGTGTTACTTGGAGGTTTTAATAAAGGACAAAACGAGAAAATAGTACAAAGTAGTCCACTTTACTCCACTCCAACCGACCCCCCCCCAACAGTAGAAAAAACTCCCATGCTCGCAGGCTCTCTCTCTCTCTCTCTCTCTCTCTCTCTCTCAGCAACGCTACCCCAGAATTAAGGCAACCCCAGAGGACCAAAAGCATTGGTAGTTTTTCCCACAACATAATAAAGTCTGCTACACTAGTCTACAAACTAGCTTTGGATATTTGAAGTAACATCGAAGCACTGTCGAAGTCGCTCTGGATAAGGGCATCAGCTAAATACCATAAATGTAAATGTAAATGTACATGGATGCATCTAAACATCAGGAATTAAATCAGCAGCTGTTTTTATTCCAGACTTTCAAGTATCAATTGGTAGGAGGTTGTCTGATTCTGTGTCAGTAGAAACGATATGTATGAGATATGGATGAAGTAGTTCCAGTTGAGTCTCCACAGCAATAAAGTGCCAGTACAGTATTAAGCATGTAGAATGAAGCGCAGTGCAGTATTGTGTGTAAGACCTGTGCAAATTAAGTTAATATAATAATATAATATAATTTTATTATTGTTGTTATTTTTAATAATAATAATCAATAACAATAATATTTTAAATATAATATTTATTTATTGTTACATCACCATTTGTACTTAAGTGCAGCTCAAAGTTCTTTACAGACCACTTCATAACTAAAAAGGTAAACATTTTTTTACAGTAAAATGATGTTAAAATTTGTCCACTGCATATAATTAATAATAGTAATAATAATAATAATAATAATAATAATAATAATAATAGCTAAAGGAACAGAACCATATATTTTTTTTAAGAACGCTGTCACTTCATTTAACAATTACTTTTTTTGTGTGTCTAGCTCACTGCCTGTGTATTTCAAAAAATATCTGTGAAACAGACTATTCATGAGTCTACAGAAAAAAAAAGTTTTATCTTGAGTGTTCTTATTTTTATGTTTGAGTTCTATTTACAGTGGACCAAATTGGATCTGCCACTGTTTGCTTTTACATTTATCAGGATATACTGAGATGCACTGATCCATGAGCTACATACGTATTGCGTATACTAAAAATGGCTTAAGGTTGATTATGACAACAAAAAGCAGCTGCTTTTTCATGCTGTAATCTGAAGCTACATGAAGTTTGGAGGTGTGTAGTGATCCGCTGACCCCACACTGTTATTGTACTCTGACGGAGCGAGTTGCTTTCGTTCCCAGTCTACTCCACTGTGTTATAATATCACGACTCAAGTTCCTTCTTCTGGTGAAGCAGAAATGAAGTGAAGTGATATTTAGAGAATAGCCTGCCTGAAGAACTTCACCAGCTACAAAAATCCACCCACAACCTCTTTCATCCCACAGCAGAAATATCAGAACCTCCACCCCCAAACTCTGACTGTTACCCAGCCAATCACCAGCCTGCTCTGCAGATCTGTAAACAGGCTGTTATATAACCAGAACCAGCCCAAATCATGTTTTACCCTCCCTGTCTGTACAGATTCATGAATATGCAAACATTCCATAATATTATGAGTTTAATTGGCTGCCAGCAGCGAAAACCTAACAGAGGCCCCGCCCACTCACTGTCTATTGGCTGTGAGAGACAGAGGGGGCTACAGAGACTCGTGAGCAGAGAGGGAGAGAAAACGAAAGTAAGTTGGTCCTCCATTACAGAAGAATGAAGAAAGAGTGACGCAGTTTAGAAAAAAACGATCTAACTTCAACCAACTCGATTCTACAGCGGTTTATTTTCACTGGGTAAGTTCAGAACCAACGAGAATGTAAAATATTGACCTGTAATTTAAACTAATTTAATTTTAAGTTTATTAACTTCAGAGGTCGGATTTCTGTACTGGGCCAAACCTCACAACCGAGTGGACGACGTTAAACATCCATATAATTGTTTGATATTTCATTAAATTTCCAAAAAATAGCAATTATCTAAGGACATCTGAGTTAATCACAGCTGTTTTGAGTATCATTTATCTGTGTTTTATGGCGAATCTGATCAAAATATGTCAACAATTTTACTTCCCAAATTAGCCTTGTTAGCATTGACACAGATTAGCATTGTTAGCATTGCCGCAGATGGGCATATTTTAGTTACACACGACGGAAACGTGCCTACAGGTAGAATTTGGACAGTGCTGTGTGTACGACTGATAAGATGCAATTAGATATTATTTAAATGATCTGATATAAATTCATATTAACTTGACACTGATTTAAAAGAGCATGGTTTAATTTATTTTTAAAAGCTAATCTTAAGTTAGTAACAATTTTTTATTTTATTAAAGTTTCTAAAGCCTGCTAGACTAATTAAAAAAATCAATGTAGTAAATTTATGATCTACAACTTTTTGCCAATGTTTTCCAATCCACCTTAACTTCTGCTTTTACTACTGCTGATAGAGGATGTTGGTAGTAGTGTGATTCTGGATTGAACAGAGGGCTTTTCCAACTTGTAGGGTAATTTTAGTTAAAATCTCCTAGAAAACACAGTACAAGAACATAAATTAAGTGTTTGTCAGATATAGAACTGTTATTTAAAAAATATATCACAAAGATATCACAAAGTGAAAGCCAGAAACAGACCTAAATCAGGGCAGATACAGAACAGTATCGTGTAGACATGTCGAAATGTAGGTGAAAATACTGAAACCTTAACCTAAAATATAAACATAAAGTGAAATTTTTCTAACAAAATAATTGAGTTTGCCTGCATAAGTTTGGGCTTGGCAATATATTGTAAATATCATTATATTCAAAGCTATTCTATACCAGATATTAAAAATGACTGTATTGTAATATTGTAGCTGCTACAAAAGCTGCCTTCAGTTACAACTGCGAGAAAGATTAGATCACAAGAAAATTAGCAGCATGACAGTTTTATTTTACCATTTCAAACAACATAATTCAGTGCGGTTTATTGCAATAGTGGAACGCCAAAAAAGTGTAATTAATAAATAAATATATAAAATAAATGTACAGGTAGATATTTAGTATTTTAATGTACAGCATGCTGTGTCTTTATTTTATAAATACATTCAGATAATGCAACATTATACTTTGTTTTTTTTATTGTGTCATACTGTGTATCACCATTTATTTTGAGCATATTAAGATATGAGATATGAACTCAGCGCTAATTTAAGTTGCTTTCACACCTACTTTATTTGGTCTTTTGGAACTTTTCAGTTTTGTTCAGTCCAAAATAGTGGATGTAAAAGGCGGATGCACTTCCAGAGATGGTGTTCTATTTCAATTCTACTTGGAAAATCATAATTAAAGATGAGATCATTTTTGTTATTCTGGAAAAATTAAAAAAGGAAATATATTTATGAAAACAGGGTAAAAACGTTATTTCTGTAAAAGGTGTGGTCATATGTAGTATCACTGTTTTACCAGCAGGGGGTGCAAACGGACCTTGGAGCAATGTGATTTAAAAAAAAAGACATATATATATATATAGTATTCCAACAGTTTTGCATTATTCTTACTTATAATGTTACTTAAACCTGACCATATTTAAATTGCTGTAAATCTATTCACAGGGATCTGCATGTTCACTGAAGTGCCTCCATGATGGAGCCTCAAAACTCCAATGATGGAGGAGGATCCTCTGATCCAAAGTGAGTAACTTCAATACACCAATAGTTAGTAGGAATATATGAAAAAAAGCTGAACAGCCTAATAGTCTAATGTACTTCAATATTCTGCTGTGCTTTTTGCTAATCTCCTGGTAATCTAATTATCTTTATGATTATTTTATCTACACCCAAGGGCAGAGGCATTTAAGCAAAAAAATCACTTCTTGGTTTGTGTTCTGATTTTAGCACTCAGTACTGTCCCACATGTTGTGGATCATGTTATAAAGTTTAATTTTCTTTAGTTTGTTTAATGTTAGCAGGATGGAAATCAAGAGGTCTGTTTCTCCAGTGACCAGCTGTTTGTCCATGAAGAGTGAAGACTGGTCCTGTAACTTGGCTTCACAACAACAGGATGACAGTTTTGGACAAATATATAATCCAGGGTAGGTAACTGTGATGAATTAATATCTCTTCTTGAAGAAAAGAGACACAATCGATTTATTTTAGCTTGCTTCTTGCTGTATCATTAATACACATTAAAGGGCATTATTTATCGATTCCGGAAGGTTAGCTACAATGAGTGGTTTGTAAACTTCTTAATGATGTTGTGTACAATACATATGGCAACACTAAAGTATCTGGAGATGGACTTAGGGAGATATCTTTACGGTAGTTATGGTTCTCAGATACTCTGGCTGTTCTCTGCTCTTATTTTTGTTCTAAATGGTCAGTGTAGTACACAGACAACATGACAGAGTCAACGTTCTTACATTTAACTGTTCTTTTACATATTTCTTCAGCCAATGTGACTCATCACAGAAAAAAAAAACATTGCTTGATTGCTATACTACAATGGTTAGTCTATTTACAGAGTGCGGAATAATAGCAAATTATTATTTTTCTGCTTTTTTTATTTTCTGATGTTACTACAGTGATGAAAATATATTTGGCTGTGATTGTATGATATATATGCTTTTGTTTTACAAGTGGTGTTTCAACATATCTGTTGTTTATTTAAAACCTTCCTGTTTTCAAGACCTTTCTGTTTATTAAAGCTCAGAGTTTCCTAATTCTCTCAGAAAGATCTGGAAACAGCGTGCTAAACTTAAAATATTGTTTTCATATCTCCTTATTTTGTTGTTCAGACTGCAGAAATCCAGAGGAGAACCTCCAGAACCCAGCTGTGTATCTATGAAGAGTCACGGCTCGATAATTAACCCTCCTGACTTGAGTAATGGAGCAGAACCCAGCTGTGTATCTATGAAGAGTCACGGCTCGATAATTAACCCTCCTGACTTGAGTAATGGAGCAGAACCTCCAGAACCCAGCTGGGTATCTATCAAGAGTCACGGCTCAATAATTAACCCTCCTGACTTGAGTAATGGAGCAGAACCTCCAGAACCCAGCTGGGTATCTATCAAGAGTCACGGCTCAATAATTAACCCTCCTGACTTGAGTAAAGGAGTAGAACCTCCAGAACCCAGCTGTGTGTCTATCAAGAGTTACGGCTCAATAATTAACCCTCCTGACTTGAGTAAAGGAGCAGAACCTCCAGAACCCAGCTGGGTATCTATGAAGAGTCACGGCTCAATAATTAACCCTCCTGACTTGAGTAATGTTGGAATATTAAAAAGGTAAGATTTGATTAAGTCACCCTCTCCTTAAGACACTGTACAGAGCAGAAGTGATAAAGTATTTTCCATTTCACTGTTTAGTACAACCATATGGAGATAGACGAAAGCTAGCAAATACATGAGAAAACTAAGTATTTTATAGAGTGCATTGGCTATTCCCACATTAATCAATCAGCCTAAATCTTCTGTTTTGCACAGTAAACTTTTAAGTAGTATTTGTGATTAACAATTTCTAAAGTAATCTTTTGTTTGTGTGGTTACTGATTAGATACTGTTGTTGAATGACATGATCATGATTAGGGTTAGAGATCTCAGTTTTGTGGACTTGCCCTTTACACATTGATTTTCTCCTGATCCTTGAGTGGTTTAAATATATTTTGGTGTAGAGCGATAAATATGCAAATTCTTTTAGTCTTTCTTTGGGGGAAATTATTTTTACACATTCTCTGTTCCACAAAGAATCAACCTTTCTTCGATACTGCTTTTATACCAAATAATTTCCCCATCATTATTATTATTACTAGCTAGAAATTAAATTGACCAAAATAATATTAAATATCTTGTGTTTAATGTAATGTTTATGCGGTTTATATCAGAATTCTGCTGACCTTTCCAGTTATCATTCTCTGTTTTAGATAATTATTCTTAATGAGTTTGATATTTTATTATGTGTGACTGATGCAGGAGCATTAACAAAATCAGAAAAACAGACACATTCTTTACAGGCACATTATTATGTCATGCTAAATTATGACTTCTAAATAATATGGTTATATCACACTATTCCTCAAATTTACTGACCTGACACTTCAGTATTTTGTTTCTCTTCACAGGGGAAAGAGTAATCTACTGCAGGATCAGTCGAAGTTTGGATTGTGTGAGCAGATTCTTACAGATCCAGTCTCTATCACCTGTGGACACAGTTTCTGCAGACTGTGCATCAACAGATACTGGGATGAAACTGGTCTGACTGGAGATTTCATCTGTCCCTCCTGCAGAAAGAGATCTAAAACACCTCCTGCTATACATCCACATACAGAGGAGTCTATAAAGCAACTAGAGGATGATGTTCTTCACAGTGTCATACAGAAACACAAAACCTGTATGAAGAACAGGTACGAGAGCTTATTTGAGGGAATCAAAACACAAGAGAACAGAACCCTCCTGAACAGGATTTACACACAGCTCTACATCATAGAGGGAGAGAGTGAAGGGGTTAATGAAGAACATGAGGTTATAAAGATCGAGAAGACTTCAAACAAATACTTACAGGAAACTCCAATCAACTGCGTAGACATCTTTCGACCTGTAAAAGATCCTGAAGAAGAAATGGAAGGAGTGAACAATACAGCTGTGATCGTTAATGGTGTCAGACAAAACGAAAAGAAAGAAGATAAAGGACCAAAAGAGCTTAGAACTGTTCTGACTAAAGGCATCGCTGGTATTGGAAAAACAGTCTCCGTACAGAAGTTCATTCTGGACTGGGCAGAGGGAACAGCCAATCAGGATGTTGATTTCATGTTTGTGCTTCCATTCCGAGAGCTGAACCTGATTAAAGACGAGCAGTTCAGTCTTTACACACTTCTCTGCACTTTTCATCCTGAGCTCAAAGACCTGGACTCTAGGATTTGTGATGGGCGCAAAGTTGTTTTCATCTTTGATGGTCTGGATGAAAGCAGAATTCCACTGAATTTTCCAGAGTGTATAAAAGTGTCTGACATCACCGCTACATCATCAGTGGGTGTGTTAATGACAAACCTTCTCAAAGGAGAGTTACTGCCCTCTGCTCACATCTGGATTACCTCCCGACCAGCAGCAGCCAATCAGATTCCTCCTCAGTACATCAACCGTATGACAGAAATTCAGGGGTTTAATGACCCACAGAAGGAGGAGTACTTCAGGAAGAGAATCAGTGACCAAGACCAAGCCCAGAAAATCATCTTCCACATTAAGACAGCGAGGAGTCTCCACATCATGTGCCACATTCCCGTCTTCTGCTGGATCTCAGCCACTGTGCTGCAGCGAATCATGAAACAAAGTAATACAGAAATCCCTAAAACTCTGACTGAGATGTACTCCCACTTTCTGATCACTCAGATCAACATGAAGAATGAGAAGTATGAAGAGCACTTAAACTGTGATCCAGTGGAATTGCTGGAATCAAACAGAGCCATGCTTCTGAAACTGGCAGAACTGGCTTTTAAGCAGCTGATGAAGGGGAACGTGATGTTCTATGAAGAGGACCTGAGAGAGTGCGGTATTGATCTCACAGAGGCCTCAGTGTATTCTGGGATCTGCACGGAGATCTTTAGGGAGGAATTTGTGCTTTATCAAAGGAAGGTCTACAGCTTTGTACATCTGAGCTTTCAGGAGTTCCTGGCTGCTTTCTATGTGTTTCACTGCTACCTGAGCAAGGACGTGAAAACATTGAGAGTTTTTCGAATTGTCCCACTGCATGACCTCCTGATAGGAGCTGTAAGCAAAGCCTCAGAAAGTCCAAATGGACATCTGGACCTTTTCCTCCGTTTCCTGCTGGGCATCTCTCTGGATTCCAGTCAGAAGATCCTACAGGGCCTCCTGATCCACACAGAGAGCACCTCACAGAGCATCAACAAAACAGTGACATACATCAAAGACCTAATCTCAACAGAAGATCTTAATACTGACAGATCTATAAACCTGTTCCTCTGTCTGACTGAAATGAATGACCAGGATTTACCCAGAGAGATTCAGAAATATATAAATTCAGACAAAAGCTCAAAAAAGGAACTGTCTGTTCTAGAGTGTATAGCTCACATGCTGCAGACCTCAGAGGAGGTGCTGGAAGAGCTGGATCTGAAGAAATACAGCACATCAAGAGATGCCTATATGAAACTGTTTCCAGCTGTGAACAACTGCAGAAAGGCTCTGTGAGTATCTAAATATATGTAATGACTGTTAAAGTTCTAGCAAAAATGACTGAACACGATCAGTAGTGGGGCTCTATATAGTGTGTTAGCTACAACTAGACTGTACACGTTTCATGACTGCTGCTGAGAAAGGTGTTTGTGTTTCGCTGGCCTGTTACTCCAGTGCAAGACCTAGCTTGTGCAAGACTTCCATATCTTGGTAGTTCATACTGCACATGTTATGCTAGAGGCTGTGGGCTTAATAATGCTCAGTAGTAACAAACAAAATACAGCATTTGTCTAGTAGTTAGTTGTGGGATCAATAACATTGCATTTTAATCAAAGGCATGCAGACTGCTTCTACAAACGAAAGAATGGGTCTATCTAAGGAGCTCAGTGAACTCCAGCACTGTGGTACCTTGATAGGATGCAGCACCTGTATAACTAGTTCAGTCGTTAAATTTCCTCACAACTAAATATTCCACAGTCAATTGTTAGTAATATTATACCACAGTGGAAGGGACCTGGAATGACAGCAACTCGCTCTGTCAGTGTACAATAACAAAGCGGGGTCAGTGGGTGCTGAGGAGCATAGTGCAAAGAGGAGCCAACTTTCTGCAGACGCTAAACCACTACAGACTTCCAAACTTCAGATTAACTTCAGATTAGCTCAAGAACAAATGGAAAATGGGTTTCCATGGCCAGCAACAGCTCCATCCAAGCCCTACATCATCAATCACAGGGCAGGTGAGCAAACGTTTTTGGCAATATCATGTAGGTAGCTACAAAATTACCATAAAAAGATAACTGAGCGTTCTCACCCTTCCTTCTCCTCACAACGCCTCTTGGAGCAGACAACGCTGCTGCAATAGAGTCTCTCACGTTCTCATACACACCGGCAGGTCCACGTGGCTTCCCAGCGCGCTGCAGCAGACACAGGGCAAACACTAACATGAACAGAAAGCCGCTCCGTTTCCCACAGACAGCAACTTGTTCGGAACTGACTCAGAATAGAAACTTAACTTTGTGGAAGGGTGAGTCGAATCCACACCCTTCCCCCAGCAAACACAGCCTCACCGATTCACCTTCTCGATCAGTGATTCAACCAGCGGCCACTCGACTCCTTCGAATCCCAGTTCAGTCAGCGCGAGTCATTCTCAGTCAGCGCGAGTCATTCCCAGTCAGCGCGAGTCATTCCCAGTCAGCGCTCCGCTCCGCTTCTCCACTGCCGCGTGTTTGGTGAGAGCTAGTGATGGGTCTAATGACCCTGAAACCTCGACACATGCGCCGAGCTGTCAAGGCGAAACCCTGTGTTTCGGTGCGCGTATCAAGTTAAGGAAAACCACGTGACCGATACACTTCCTGTATCGTTTGGTAGCGATGGGTCTGACGACACTGGAACCTCAGCGCATGCACAGAGCAAACAAGGCGATCCCCTGTGTCAGACCGCGTATCATTTTAAGGAAAACCACGTGACCGATGCATTTCCTCGCGCAGTTGCTTGCAATGACTTTCTTAGTCCAGCAGATGTCGCCATTAAGTGATACAGCAACACAGTTTCAACACAGTGTCGATACAGTTTGGGAAATGTGCCATACACCCAATGAGGTTTCATCTGCCCATCACTAGTGAGAGCCCTCAACCGCGTCCGCATGCGGCGTCCCTGGTAGTGATGGGTCTGACGACCCTGAAACCTCGACACATGCGCCGAGCTGTCAAGGCGAAACCCCGTGTCTGTGCGCGTATCAAGTTAAGGAAAACCATGTGACCGATACACTTCCTGTATCGTTTGGTAGCGATGGGTCTGACGACACTGAAACTTCAGCGCATGCACCGAGCAAACAAGGCGAGCCCCTATGGTACGCCAAAAGGCCCAAAGCCTGGACCAGACGCCTTTTATCGAAAAGAAGGTTTTACTTCTTTACTTACGTCTGTGTAGGTTTTACGCCGTAATAGACGCCGTATGATTTCAAGACGCCGTAATATACGCCTTATGATTTCACGACGGCGTTAAAAAACGTCGCTAAAAGCACAGAAGATGCCGTTTCCCACAGCGTTTTTCGACCCTTTTGGCGTGCCGTACAGAGCGCCGTCTCAGTGCAATGAGACGGCGTAAAAAGCGGCATTTTAGTGTCTCTCTTGACGCCGTAATAAGCGGCGTAAAAAGCGGCGTTTAATAATAAGATAATGAGCTCCACCTTCCAGTTTTGAAAGCCAATACTTTTAAACTCTGTTCAGCCAATGCTCTTACAGAGAGACTCAGTCTAAAGCAGTTCACTGCAGATCCGAGCTCCTGAACCAGAGCTCTTCAGTTTTTAAATACAAATTTACAATATACCTTCTTTAGACATTCCCGCTGGTGCTCATGCCTTTTATTAGTCTAATATTTATGCTGTTCAATGTATTTTAAATAAAATTAATAGTAGTAGGGACGCCCCTTGTGCATGAATTTTATTAATTAATAGTGTGTTTCTTTTTAGGCTACGTTTGGTAAATGGTAGCTAATAGGGTCATTTTGCTATATTTCAAGAGTTTCTTGGTTTATTAGCTCTTAAATATTTGGCCAGGTACTGTATCAGTATTTATATTATTTGAAGGATCTAAATAACAGGAGTGTTAGTAATCATAAAATGTAAGGAAACGTAAATGTTTATAAGATATACAGTGATAAACTAAAAAACACTTAAAAAAAACCCACCCCGACAGCTGAATATTCAAGGAACGGAGGTGGTGGTAGAGAGAAGGATGGCGGCTAAATTTATACTCCACGAAGAACACTCTTGATCACTGGATAGCTCAACTTACCACTCATTCAATCAATAAACCTTTTTTTTTTCTCACGGGAATACATCATTTCCAGTGTAGCCGAGCATTTACAATTTAAAAGAAAATAGCAAGTAAGAAAATAGAATTAATAAGAATAAATGAAAAAAAAATATATATATAATATATATATATATATATATATATATATATATATATATATATATATATATATATATATATATATATATATATAATCAATGCCAGGCTGCTTTGCCCCTGTTTGTGCAAATAAAAGATTTTTAGGACCACCAGAGACAAAATTATGAAAATATGAAAATTGCAAAAAGCACACAACAACAATGTTAAATTCAAAGGATTTACAGTAAGATTTATAGGCCTTTTTGTAGGGCAAATAAATGACAAGGCTTGATAAGACATCCGCAAACCGTGAATAGGTGTCTATACACAGGAACGTCGCTATAGCCCCTTTTTAGGGATGTTTTGATTGTCTCTCTAATATGTTAAAAATATTCAAATCTTAAAGTATACCACAATTAAAGAATTTTAGTAACGAAATCAATCTCCCCACGCAGCGCGAAAGATCTGATCCACTTTGTCTCGGAGCCGCGTCAAGAAAAATGCATACACGCTCGCAAAATTAAACAGCGCTTTTTTAAGCTAATGATGCAGGCTGTCCAGCATTTAGACTGGAGTGAGTTAGGCTAGCTGTGGTGCTGTTGGTCGGTTTGTGTGTTTATAATAAATACAGTGTATTGTACTGCCTGTATGAGTATCAGCTAATTGATGTTACATAATAATAGAAAATTATGAGATAAGTTGACACTCATAATGTGCGTGGGGCTTGCCAATGAGTTTGGATATTGAATAGATTTTCCAAAGTAAAGAGCCAGATTAATATTTTAATGAAGGTTTCTAAGCGACTGTAAATATAAGTAAATATAATATAATAATAAATAAAAATATAATAAATATGTAACTATGTAAGTCTATGTCTGTAAATAACGTTACTTGTTTCCTTATGGATCTGCTGAAGCATAAAAACTAATATTAATAATATTATGCTTAAACAACAACAAAACAATAATATTCATAGTAAATTAAGAATAATTTACATCTTACAACAATAATAATAATATTATATAATTATAATATATAATTTTATATAATATAATATATATAATATATTATATTTATACTGTATAATTATAATATTATAATAAGAATAAAAATAAGAAGAATCAGCTTCCTAATATAATTTGTAACTAATTTAATAAATTAATAAATTAATTTATTGAAACCCTGATGTTTTTGCAACAATAGGGTTCTTCATGTGTGATATACTGACAAGGTGATGTGATTTCCGTCTGGATAAAAAAAAAGTGGGGAGCTGCACAGCATTTTGCTTTCACCTAAACCTAGAGTTTATTTTTACATTGATACAGCATAAATATTAGACTAATAAAAGGCATGAGCACCAGCGGGAATGTCTATAGATGGTATATTGTTAATTGTGTCTAAAAAACTTTGTCTGAAGAGCTCAGGAGCTCGGAACTGCAGTGAATTGCTTTAGACTGAGTCTCTCTGTAAGAGCATTGGCTGAACAGAGTTTAAATGTACTGGCTTTCAAAACTAGAAGGTGGAGCTCATTATCTTATTATTAAACGCCGCTTTTTACGGCGTCTTATTGCACTGAGACGGCGCTCAGTACGGCGCACCAAAAGGGTCGAAAAACGCCGTGGGAAACGGCGTTTTCTGTGCTTTTAGCGGCGTTTTTAACGCCGTCGTGAAATCATACGGCGTATAATGTGGCGTCTTGAAATCATACGGCGTCTATTACGGCGTAAAACCCACACACTTTTCGATAAAAGGCGTCTGGTCCAGGCGTTTTTGGGCCTTTTGGCGTTCCATAAGCCCCTGTGTCGGACCGTGTATCATTTTAAGGAAAACCACGTGACAGATGCATTTCCTCCAAAATAAAAGTACAATAAATTAAGAGTCACCTTTAAAAACATTAATTTGGCACCCGTGACATCCTCCCCCACCAATGGGTTCTAGTCCCGAGAACCACAGCTCAAGAAGCCCAGTCTCCAAACCTCACTGGTGGTTGACCACAATTTACAAGCTGGGACCGTCTAGCATCTACTTCTGCTTGCTCCTCTAGGCCGTCCTGAAAAACAGGAACCCAACCCCACTGTTCTGTCACCCTCAAATTCTCTTCTATTGGGGGTACCTGAGGGATCTTTGGTGAGTACAAACAAGGGCGTAAAAGGTTACGATGGAGGGTGCGTTCGGGCCCAGACTTCCCCTCTGGTCTCACTACATACAACGGGGCACCCCTAGAAAGCTGCCGCACAATTACATATGGCTGAGACTCCCAACGATCACCCAATTTTCCCTTTGCTCTCCGCCTATTGTCCCATACTAAAACCCGTTCACCTGAAAATAGTGGCGAGTCTCGAGCTGTCCTATCATACAGGCGTTTGTTTTTAGCTGCTGCCTTTGAGGAGTTTTCAGAAGCCTTACCATAAGCATAAGTTAACCGCTCATGATGTGTCTTAACCCACTCCTGTACACTATTCGCCTCATTTTGCCTAGGCACACCCAGGGCCAAGTCAAGGGGTAAACGTGCATGTCTGCCAAACATCAAATACATGAGGGCATAACCTGTGGTACTATGCACAGTGTTATTATAGGCATGTACAAGCGAAGGGAGGTGATCTACCCACCTACTCTGTTGCTCACGCTCCAATGTCCCCAACAAATCTAACAAGGTCTGATTGAATCTCTCACAAACCCCATTACCTTGAGGATGATACACACTAGTGCGACTTTTCCTACACCCATAAAGTGCACAGAGCTCCTTGACTAGATTAGACTCAAAATTAGCCCCTTGATCTGAATGAAATTTCCTGGACAGCCAAAAGGCTGGATGACACAGTTCCACAAAACTCTAGCTGTGGTTAGCGCAGACTGGTCTACAGTAGGCACTGCCCATACAAATTTGGTGAACATATCTGTAATCACAAGTATGTTTTGATAACGATCTGCAGGTCGTCCTAAAGACAGAAAATCCATAGCCACTACATTAAGAGGAGCCTGAGCTGTAAAAGGGACTAAAGGAGCCTTACTTTCCAGTCTAGCCTTACAGAAAACACAACGGGAACATGCCTGAATAAAATCACGTATGTACCTTCCATCCCCACCCAATAAAAATGTCTCCTTAACAGTGACAAGGTTCGTTCTACACCTTGATGCCCTGTCTTATCATGGTAATTCTCCAAAAGAACACTAGTGTGCTGCTGTGGGACCCAAATTTGTGTAATCGTCTCATTTGTCTGAGAATCTTGCACAACCCTACAAATGACCCCATCCTTTACAGTTAACCTATTCCACTGGCTTAGCATCTTCCGTACCTGTCTGGACTGTTGCTTACGTTCAGGAGCTGCCGGCATTTTGCTGCTCTCCCAGTAGCCTTGCACGACTTTGAGATCAGGGTCAGCCCTCTGCAGTTCCCGCCAATGAGCTGGATCCCATCCCCACCCAAAACCAGCATCAGTCAGTTCACCTGGAGCCTGGACCATTTCCACCACGCACTCTGTGGTATCTCTGAGTAGCCAGAGCTGGGGCTGGACTGTCAACACCTGGTGTAGGAAGCCTTGAAAGAACATCAGCATTTACATGGTTACGGCCCGGTCGATACTTAATCCGATAGTCCTAATTAGCCAATTGTGCTGCCCATCTCTGTTCTACAGCCCCCAATTTAGCTGTTTCCAAATGTACCAGAGGGTTATTATCTGTAATCACTACAATTTTGGCACCCCACAGATAGTCTTTACATTTTTCTGTTACAGCCCACTTTAAAGCAAGAAGCTCCAACTTAAATGAACTGTAGTTTGAATCATTTCTTTCAGCTGGATGCAAACTCCTACTAGCATAAGCTATTACCCGCTCTGTACCATCTTGCTGTTGAGCCAACACTGCCCCAAGCCCCTGATTGCTAGCATCAGTATAGACTAGGAATGGCTGAGTAAAATCTGCATAAGCCAAAATTGGTGGTTGGAGAAGCTTCAACTGGCTAAAAGCCTCCTCATATTCAGGAGTCCATTTTACACTAGGCGAACCTCGCCTTTTACAGCGACCTGTACCTCCTAACAAAGCATTTAGAGGTTTAGCAATTTTCGAAAAAACTTTAATAAATCGCCTATAATATCCAACAAATCCCAAAAAGGATCGCACTTGCCTTACAGTTGTTGGTGTGGCCCATTCCTCAACAAAATAAAAGTTCATAAAATAAAAGTACAATAAATTAAAATATTTACCAGATTTTTTCCAAATTATGGAAAATATTAGGATTGTGAATGAATAAAATATCAGACTTGTGCACCCAGATATCAGCCAATGCTGATTTTCTAATAAAATGACAATAATCAACTTGCTGAGAACAAGGCACTGGACTGTTAAATTCATGAGCCTACTTTAAGCCCTGATCTGAATCCTACTGAACATTTTCAGAAGAAGCTGAAACATGCAGTCTGAAGATGGCTCACTTCAAACCAGAAACAGATAGGACAGTTGGGGAGACCTCCAATACATCTGTTTCCATTGCTGAAACCTTACTGAGATACAGAAATCACTTGCTTGTCCCAATAGGTTGTGCAAAAAAATATGAAGTTTACTTAATAATTTTTTTTAATGATGCTGTTGAATCGCAATTCAAAAGCAATGTCTGGTTGGCATAAATTGATTTTCAGTAAACCTTCGTTTTTGGCAGTTTCAGGTAATTAAATTACCATTGTTTTTTTACAGATAGGCAACAACAATTTTTTGTTTCATGCTCATGCTCATGTGTTTCTCACATGACAATAATAAAACAATAATAAAAAATACTCTTGGTTAATTTTTTCAATAAATCTTAGACCATTTACCAGCAACTTGGACATTGTTTTAACTGAACACTGTTTCTCTTCTTGTGCAGACTTGCTGGCTGTGATCTCACCATGAAACACTGTGAAACTATCTGCTGTGCTCTGAAATCAGAAAGCTCCACCCTAAAAGAGCTGGATCTCAGTAACAATGACCTACAGGATTCAGGAGTGGAACTGCTCTCTGCTGGACTGAAGAGTTCACACTGTAAACTGGAGACACTCAGGTCAGTAGCTCCCATTATTTTTTGCTGAATGGTAAACTAGTAAAATAATGGTTTACCAGTTCAAAAAACAGTTTAACAGTGACTTATTATTAATTATTAATATTAGTTATTTCAATCTTGCTCTCTCTCACTCACTCTCTTTCTCTCTCTCTCTCTGTCTCTCACTCTATGTCAGGTCTTTAGTCTGTCTGCTCCTCATGTCTGTGTTATTCTCATGTCTGTTATTCTCACGTGACCCGGCTCCTCTGTGTTTCTCCCCTGGTGTTTTTCCACTCACCTGTGTCCATTTGTAGCTCCGCCCCTCATTAGTCAGTCCCCAGGTGTTACCTGTTCTCTTTCCCGCCTTGTGTGTGTATTTAAGCGTCTCTGTCATTAGTGTTTTGGTCGATCCTTGTGCGTTTATACGTCTCTCACTGCTGTGTTAAATCCTGTCTGTTAGTTAGTCTCCTGTCTCTGAGTTTCTGTTTGGGTTATGTTTTGTTTTCTGTTTTATAATAAATGTTACTTGCATTAGCGTTCGCTCTCCTCGTCCTGTCCTTCACACAGCGTTACACTCTATATATATATATGTATATATACACATATATATATATATATATATATATATATATATATATATATATATATATATATATATATATATATATATATATACATATAACTTTTTTTCATTTTGCTGCAACACATTCCAAAGAAGTTAGGACAGGGGGAAAAAACTGAGAAAAATGAAGAATGCTGGCATAGAGTGTTGTTTTCTGCGTCTTATCTGTAGATTTCTCCAGATTCTCTCAATCTAGGGCTGCTATCGATTCTTTTTGCAATCGGGACTCTACTGAAAAATCTATTTGATTAATCAAGTAACGGATAAAACATTTTTTTGGTTAAAGAGCAATTAAAAAGGCATTTCACTTAATAATGAATGACCAATTGGTTTCCTTGTTTAGATAAGTTATATTATTTAAATTCACAACATACATTTCCAAATTGCAAATTACTTTCAAATAAGGATTTCTTGTAAATATCAAATATTGGGTATAAATCAATGCAAAAGGCATAAACATTGTCTTTGTGTTGTGCATCTTAGCTTCTGAACAGCAGAGACCTTGTCAGTTCTGCCAGTGTTGGATCAGTGTGCTGCATTCTTTTACCACCAAGCCGCTTCTCCAAAATATATCAGGACCTGTGGAATAATTGTGATAAAGTATTACAAATGTGGGTTTTCTCTTTATTTATATTTTGGACTACTTATATAGTATAACTACTTACTATTACATCATTAAGACTAATAACTCTAATAATAAGTTCATGGCCGTGCATTTATGAACGCTTAGATTGACAACTTTCGCATCGGGGCACATTAGACACTAGTGGTAATTAATATTTTATCCAACAAATAGAGATACACTTCCTTATATGAACAACAGTGTTCATACAGTTTTTGTCTCACCTGCCAAATGTACTATTAGATGAAGAAATCATGCATTTAGTTTCCAGCCAAAGTAACTTCAGTTTAGCTAACTTTTAACATTTTTATTGTTTATATTCTGAACTCCACTGCGCTGTGTTTACTGTTTACATAAAGCGCGTATGAACTTTTCTCTGTTCTAATAAACTAACCACACATTATAGACAGTGCTTCTATTAATTCACACTCCAAAGCGCTGTTGTTATATTTTTAATTCACATTAATGTTAATCTCATTGATTTATTATAAGTTATATTTACCTGCTCTCTCGGCGTCCTCGCGTCTCGGGTGTCCTTGGCTGAGATGGTGCAGCATTAAAACGCGCTGTTTTGGGAGGCAAGGACGCACTGCACCGAGCTTTTATTCCTTTAAAATCTGTGTTTTCTCTCGCCATATCCATTTTTCCGCTGCTCAACTTAAACCTCCGTCTCCTTCTTCCCGGGCGAGGGTGACGTAACGCTGAGCGCGTTGTCAAAATAAAAGTTGCGAAAATGCCGTGCTCTCAGTTTTTAAATTAAATAAACGATTACTCGAGGCACAGAAAATTAATTGAATGACTCGATTTACTCGAGTAATCGTTTCACCCCTATCTCAATCTTTGGATGATATTGTGGACTGTAGATAATAAAATCCTTAAATTCATTGCAGCTGCACATAGATAAACATTGTTCCTCTATTATTGGACTATTTGCTTATGCAGTTGTTCAGTTCTGAATCTTTTCCCATCCTTGCTCGTGAAAGATTTATTCTTTCTCGGATGCTTTTTTTTACCCAGTCAGGACACTTACCTGTTTCTAATTAACCTGTTTACCTGTTGGATGTTCCAAACAGGTGTTTTTGAGGACATTTGAGGTCTGAGGCAGCCTTGTATTAAAAATTTACATAATTTTGTAATGGATATTACCACATGGGTTAAGGACACTTCAGAAAACCATTGTCAGTGAACACAGTTCATCATTCAATCTGCAAGTGTACTTTAAACTCTGCCAAATGCTAATGACTTCTCTGACTTCTTGGCCCTGTCCTAACTTCTTTGGACCGTGTTACATCAAATTTTAAATGAGTGAATATGTGCAAAAAAACAAACAAAATTTATTATTAAATAACTTGTCTTTGTATTGTATTTGTTTTTTTATGTCTTACACAACATTTCAATTTCATTGGAACTATGGTTGTGAAGTTTTTCTTGTAAATCTTTGGCTTCTTTTCTTACTCTGCAGGCTAGTTAGCTGTAATCTTGGTCAAAAGACGTGTGCAAATCTAGAATCAGTTTTAAACCTGGAAAGCTCCTGCCTGAAAAATCTGGACCTCAGTTACAATGACCTGCAGGATTCAGGAGTTGATTTACTCTGTGCTGGACTACAGAGTTCACACTGTCATCTGGAGACACTCAGGTTAGTATTGCTTTTAAATTGTTACTGAAATAATACTAGTAATATATTACTAGTCATAGACTGTTTACTGGTTCATTATCATTTTATGAGACATTACGGTAATTTTTACCCTAATACTGCTATGCATTTTAAACTTAAATTCAAGGATTCAAGGTGGATTTTATTGTCATTCGCATCACATGTGGTACATGTGTGGAACACAATAAAATAGAATAGAACAAAATAGACATCAAGATAAATACACAAAAATAGGGAGAGTAGGCAGGTGGCAGCAACATGAAGTCCAGAGTGCAAGTTTGCTATAGCAGCATGATAGTGTGAATTAAGAGCATTGCAGTGTCTCATTGCAGTTTAAAGTGACAGTGTTTGTAACCAGTAATTGTCCTTGTAAAGTATCAGTGCAGTGTGTTGTTTAGGTGGAGTTTATGAGTCTTACAGCTTCTGGAATGAAGCTGTTTCTGAGTCTGGTTGTTTTTGCACTTGATGCTCCGCAGTGGGAAACATATACTCCACTAAAAGCCCACTTTGACTTTACTGTAATCACTTTGTTTACCCTCACTCTCCAGGCTAGCTATGTGTAATCTTGGGGTAAAGGCATGTGAAAATCTGGCATCAGTTGTAAGCCTGGAAATTTCCTGCCTGAAAGAGCTGGACCTCAGTAACAATGACCTTCAGGATTCAGGAGTGGAGCTGCTCTCTGCTGGACTGAAGAGATCACACTGTAAACTGCAGATTCTCAGGTTAGTAACTCTCTCAATTCATTACTATAGGATAAATATGTTTGAACCACTTTAATGTCACACTTTTATAAAGCAGTACTACTGATATTGTTGGACTTTTTATTGGATTCTTTAATTATTTTCATTTAAATTTCCTACCGTATACAAACTCTTAAACTCTATACACCAGACAAGAACAATACCGCAACCAACACCTTTCTAGGTGCATTTTGATCTTTTAAAATCTCTACTAAGAATATAGCAGCATCTTATAGGTCTATAATAAAAGACTTTAGCATCTGTTTTGTTTCTGTCTATACTTTATCATTCTTCTTTCACCCTGTTCCTCAATGGTCAATACCCAGGTGACCACCACAGTGCAGTTTTTAGCTTTCATCAGTGGTCACTGGACCATGTAGACTTTCGTAATAGTATGTTTGAGTGGTAGTATTGCTGAATTGCTGAAGCTCTTAATACATTTTTCTCTTAATGTGTAATCTAAAGAGCATTTAATGTGCTTATAGAATTTACAGTTTACAGTATCAAATGATAAACATAAACAAAAATATATAGTTATTTATACTTACTCTCTTCTGTCTGAATTCTAAATGCAATGTAATATAATTTTCCTTTCTCCCAACTTGCCTCTCTGATTTCCCTCTTTCTGTGCAGACTCTCTGGTTGTATGGTCTCAGAGAAAGGCTGTTCTTCTTTGGCTGCAGCTCTAAGTTCAAATCCCTCCCACCTGAAGGAATTGGACCTGACCTTCAACCACCCAGGAGAATCAGGACAACAGCTGTTCTCTGCTAGACTAGAAGATCCAAGCTACACGGTCAGGTATGAACAACTGTTCTGAGGTGTGTGTTTGTGGGTGTTGGTAAAAGTGGAGGATTATGTGTTATTGGTCTGGTTGTGCACAACCTGTTGAAAGTTAGCAAGCAGCTCCCCTCAATCTTACATGTTGTTCTGATATTGAACACGGTGTAAAAACAACCTCCATATTTTTCAGTTAAGGAAAATTGGAAAATCTGACAAATTTGATAAATGGCATTTTATTTGTGTAAACATCTCAAAAATTTTATTAATTAAAACAGGAATTCAAATAGCCAAGTGAATAAACTTAACTACCCTGCACTAGTGAAAAGTGTTTGTACACAAATCTGTGTGGAGGCATTTTCCAATATGGCTTCGTCACAACAATCTGGAGCCGTCATGAAATCATCTGATGAGCAGGACTGATAGAACTCAAACACATAAAGAGGTGTATTGAAAAAAAAACTTAACAAGAGACTAGGTCTGAGAATGTCTATGTTTAAAATACATTTTTATAAACATAAAAATGTAAGAATGCTTAAAACGCTTGAATGCTTGAAAATGGCGGGGTGGGCGTGGTCAGTCTCAGACAAGGGTTAAGGGTACCAGCAATCAGTCCAAAACCAGCTGACCTGGAGATTCAAGGGGAATGCTTTCTTCTAAGCCCCACCTGCCTGTGAATACTGTGTCGAACTCAGAAGCAAAAAAATGGAGCTTTGAAAATTCACAAAGAAACAAAAATAAAAACAAAGACTGTCTAAATCCAAACTGAAATATCTTTCTAATAACGGCAAAGAATAATAAAGTAACTAAGTATATTTTAAAACATATATTTGCTATTTTTTCTCTTTTGAATTTGCAACATACAATTGTCCTGTTTTTTTTTTTTACTTAAAACTTTTGGCACAAGATTCACTCCATAGACTCTTCTGAACATTAAGAAAAAGGGTGCATAACCTGTGGACTCATGAGCTGTGCAATTATATGTGCAAGCTGTACACAATAGGTCTCCTTACCTCCCAGATAAGACATTTTTTCTTTACTGAAATTCCCACAAGTGCCTAAAACATTTGCACAGTACTGTATATTTAAAGTATTATATAGTTTTTGTGAGAGGAGGCATCAAAGACTTAAATACAATTTTCAGACAGTTGTAGGTACAGATTTCCATTGCAGGGATGTTTAGCAGTTTTTCAGAGGGCTTCAAAGTATTTATATCGATATCAAAATGATATCACATCAACCAAAATTAAGGAATATATTGTGATATAAATTTTGGCCATATCGTCCAGCACTAGCTCTAATTATGTTGCCCAGCATGCAATTGAATTGCTAAACATTGCCATAACCCATGGGATGATAGCTTGTAGTTCTTGCCTTTTTTACCCAAAGAATCTGCAGTAACTCTTGAATCAGGTGGTTCTCGAAATTTGAACCTTAATCTGAGTGAATGTGCTCCAGGAATCTAAACACACAGAAGAATCTGTGCCATAGTTGCAAGCTACTTGTCTGGCTGACCGGTCATTGCAGACAAAAGAATGAGACATTTTAGTAAAATGGTCTGTAACCACCAAGACGTTCACACTCTTACCACAAGAGTCTTTTGCAATCCAAAAATCTATACAGACCAGTTCTATTTGTCGTGAAGTTCTCACACTATCGAGTGGAGCTTGGTCTTCGGGCTCTGGGGTCTTACTTACTACACAGCCCTTACAGTGTTTGACATATTTCTATATGTCTTGTTCCATGTCAACCCAAAAGAATCTCTGCCTTGTCAAGTAGAGTGTTCTGCTCTGTCCTTGGCAGAGGTGTCAAGTAACAAAGTAGAAATATTTGTTACCTTATTTAAGTAGAAATTTTGGGTATCTATACTGGATTAAGTATAGTGGATAAGTGGATTCATTTTTTAAACCCCAATATATATACTTCTACTAATGAATGTGAATACTTTTCACACCCTTGGTCCTTGGTGACCAGCATCATTATGGACACCATGCAATACCATGTCTAGCAGTAAAGCTGGAACAACATACTGATGACATTTTTGTCCTGACAAATGCTCTTTGGAGACATGGTGCAATGTCCAACCTAACATCTTTAACTTGTCCCATTGTTTGAGGGTTTTCTGAGTCTTGAATGTCTCCTTTGTCCTCTCTCACCTTGATGGCTTTCTACCTCATGTGTTATGTAACAGAATCACCTTGCTGTTTATCTTGAAATTCCTCCAGCGACAGAACAGTTAGTTTACTGTGACCAATCGATGAGCAGGGTATTTGCTTTGAGCAAGATTAAGAGACTTGCAAGCAAAGCAAGACAGTCAGCCTGGTGTGGCAGTGGGTGAGCATCTTTTGTGGTTTGATCGTTGAGCTATCGATAATCCACACATATTCGTAGGTCACCACTCTTCTTTCACACAATCACTAGCAGTGAGGCCCACTCACTGGAAGATTTGTGAATGATCTCATGCTCCTCCATTTTTGAGAGCACCTGCCTATTTCCTATAGCTTATGGTAGTCATTGGCTTTGCCGCTATCTAGTGTGTTCTTTCAAAATACCTTTTCATGTAGCTCTAACGACCATTCCTTCCAGTACGTCGACAATAAATTCAACATCAAGACATCACCTAACCCAAGTTTGTTTACCCTATCATGGAGACTGGAAGTTGGTAGCACTTAGTCTGCTTTTGATGTAACACCTTCACATCACTACAGAATGGCTGATGGAGGTTAAAGTCAAAAGTCAGCTCAAGGGCCAGGAAAATACATCAGCCACTCTTGAGTTTCTCTTAAATATTACTGGCCTATCACATAAGTTCTGTGTCTTGTCTGGGTCTCACCTATCTGCATTCATTGAAGCTACAACCCTCCCAACTATGATGATTTTCTTATGGTCTTGAGACCTTAGTGGCTCCATGAGGATGGCACTACCCTCAGAAACTGTTGTGGTAGAACTATATAAATGCGTTTTCATATATCTTTTTTTTAAGTGCTTTTCAGAAGAGATAAGTGTGTAGATTAATTTAGCGCTCCTCAGGAGAGCAAAGTATTCAGAACTGCTGGATATCAGTGTGAATCATTTAAAGTGGCCATCTGAGCTGAGTGGAAGGCTTGAATGAAAAGCGAATTTTGAGTCCCTGGCAGAATCCGACTTTCCTTCTTGAAGCTGATAAGAAGATAGAAGATAGATAGATAGATAGATAGATAGATAGATAGATAGATAGACAGATAGATATATAGATAGATAGATAGATGCAGTTTTTGTGTGTGCACACTCAAGCTCCTCCACTCTGTATCAGTTTATACTGGTCGAGCTGAGGAAGCCGCAGCTCCGCTCGGATAACATTAAAGGCACTTTGCTGTTTGTGTACCGCTCACCTCAGAATGTTTATAACTATTTAAATCAGGTCTGGGCTCGTAATCACAGTTTATGAGGGCGGGCAGAGTCACGCTGGATTTTTTTGCCCAATCTAAGCTCTAGTTGGATTGTTAGATTACTGTTTATCTTATTAAAATAATATATTATTAATTTTATTTTAACAGTAAATATGAGCTTTTGTAAGCAGTAAGCTGACTCTGAAGAACAGGCTGTGAGGTGGCTGATGTTGGGATACATATTCCTGCGGTATTGGCATATAAATAAATAAATAAAAATTCTGGTGTTATAACTTGTATCTCTCCTGAAAAGCGTTTATATTGGTCCGTATCGCTCTTCTGTTTATTTATTATCAGCGTACATTACCAGTGTTTGCTTAGGAGTGGATGTAATTAGGGGAATCTGTACCAGGTATGCCTGGCACCTGTGTGGCATTAATGTGGCATTTGGCCCCGCCCAAGATCGGTATCGGCGATCGGCCGACCCCAAAAACACTGATCAGTCCATCTCTATTTTATATTTAGATATATATAAAGCCAAGCAAAGACTCTTGCAGGGCTAGTTTAGTTGTATATAACGAAAGAAAGACGGGTGTTGCAGACAATTTTACACCTGCTAAAATTATACTCCCCCTCTGATCTCAGCACACTGCGTGATGAAGAGCACATCACAATCTCAAATGAGAATTTGCCTGGAGACTAAAGTGACACTGAAAGTACACCAGAGCAATGTAAAAATAAAAATAGCTGAATTCAAGATTAAAGTTGTAATATTAAATAGGAAAAGAAGGCTAACTGTTTGGGCAGCCAGTTTAAGAAAATCAGGAGCTGTTACAGGGCTGCTGTAATTATTATCAGTTATTTATATTTATAATGTGCTGCTTATTAATACTGTAGGGGAGGCGACAATAGGCCTATGCCTTGTCCTACTAATGCGCATTCCGTCTTTCCGGTACTTTAGATGAGACTTACGTGAGATACTAAAATAAACTAATCTGACTCCATTTATAATCATCAACTAGGTAAAAATTAACTGTTAACTATTAACTGTAGCACATCTACTAAGATTAGAGTCTGTCTAATAAAACTAGGTCTTGTTAAATAGTTTAGTGATAGGAGATATGGGCATAAAACTAGACAACAATACTACATAACATGTGAGAACAGCCTGGTACCTAGGTTGAGATGTTCAGCGGTCCAGAACTTAGTCTATACTAGCGGTTACAGAACATAACACTCAATCTTATCTGTTTCCCTCAGAGGTTAAAATGTGGCATAGCCAACAAAACTACATAACATGTGAAAACAGCCCGGTACCTAGGTTGAGATGTTCAGCGGTCCAGAACTTAATCTAAATTAAAAGTTACAGGACATAACACTCAAACTTCATATTCCCTTCAGCGGTTAAGAGCTTGGTATAGCACCCAGTGAAACTCACTATATAACTATGAAAATCTAGAGACTCAAAGAATCTCAGACTACAGATCTCTTAGGCTCTAAGACCTATTACAAAAAGACTCAACAAAGTAATTACTACAGATTAACAGTTAATGGTGTATTGTGACCTTAATTGACATGTGCAACAATATAACAATATTCCTAAAGTAATCTAAAGACAGATCTAAAGATAACAGTTAAAAATAGTGCACAGTACATTTGAAATACAATGTTGTATGGTATATTTGAAGAGGTGGTTACATGCAGAGCATGGGAGGTCTCATAATACCAGACAAACTCAGAGAGTATGTCTTTGTGCTTTCCTTAAATATCCAACCAGAACTTTACACTTCATATTCACATCGAAATTAGAATTTGACACTATTTACCGACCTCACATTTACCGACCTTCATCATGGCCTTTGATCATCACGGGGCAATCCTAAACCCATCAGGAGCAGGAAGGGGAGTGTCTCTTCAGAATGGAAACATTTCTCCCGAAGTTCAGAGATGTTCTATTAAGGTTATCTTTAACATTTCTTCACTGAGACCATTGTACTTCTCACACTGAGACCATTAAAATGATACCAAACATGTAGACATTCACATTTCATATTAACAAGATACAATTCAGATCCAGCATTTAAAAGATTCTTCAGCTCAGTAGACATCTTCAAGCAAGAGGTGTAAACTGCCCTTTGGTCAGTCTTCAGACTTAATTTGATTAACAATGGTACTTTTAACACAATGCCCAAGGTGAGGAGCGGAGGTGTGCAAAGACAATTAGGGTACCCCATGGAAAAGCCTTACAATACTGTATTGTTACAGTTGAATAATACAGTCTCCAGATTTTGCCGTGAAAGCTTAGAGACCGCTATAGCCTAGCCTTTGGCACCCCCCACCACGAGACGCAGCAGAGCTGTTACCTTATATTTCCTTTGTAACTGGTTTTAAAGAAATTATTACACCCATTAAGCACGATACAGGTGAGGCTAGGGGTAGCGACGCTTCGCAAAAGCTAGACAGTGTGTTATTTAACTATAACAATAGAGTAGTAATAAGCATCAGGTTATAAATGTAGATAATTGGAAACCCGCTCATGCAGCTTTGCCATCAAGCTGCCGGAGCTCAGAGGGAGAAAAATTGGCTCTGCTCCCTCTGGGTGGGTAGATGGCGCTCTCTTCCCACTTCACTCATATGATGTCTGCAGCACAGGGCGTCTGTGAGCTGATGTATCAGAACCGTGTCGCTGCGCTTTCCTCCGAGTGTGCTGGCTACTCGGCAATGCTGCATCAGCAGCAGCTCGAACAGAAGCGGTGGCTGGCTTCACATGTATCGGAGGAGGCATGTGTTAGTCTTCACCCTCCTGGTGTTTTGGGGCATTACTAGTGATAGGGGGAGTCCTAATGAGTGGGTTGGGTAATTGGCAGTGTAAATTGGGGAGAAAATGGAAAATATTATAAAAAAAAATGTAGATAATTGATTATATAATAAGTCCCTTTTAATATTAATATTAATATCGCAGTTTTTTCCCTGAGTAACAGCCACATTTCTTACACTCACTCTGCATGTTGCCTAATCTAAATTGGCTGGCTCTCCTTTTTAATTTGTCTTGAAGCTGAAATGCTCCCAAAGTCGCACCCTGGATGATAACAAGACGTTGATGGGAAAATGATATTAACTCTTGCACAGACATTGAAGTGTAAAACAAGAGGCCCTCGTTTGGAAAACGGCAATATCACGGTTGCAGCGGTTAAGCCCATGCGCTGCGATTTCCTCGTCAATAGCGCAACATTGCTGTACTGCGGTTATCACGACAGAATGTGATCTCGACTGGCTACACCACAAGCCCAATGGTGACACATAAGGTACAGCGGGACTGTGGAGGGTCTGACTAGTGCGCTCAAGTACCTTTTCCAACATGCTAAGAACCCACTCTAAAGCATTTGAACTAGATGCAGCATTTTCATGGGGGTTTGGGGTGTTACTGAAGACAAATTGTGCTGATTTTAAAATAATGTGCATTTCCTGATTAGTTTCTTCAGACCTAACAGCTTCTACAGCTGATGTACCCTGGAGTGTACGAGTTTTAAGCACACTAAGAGGGTTCAGGGCCGGATTAAAAGAATGGGCTAAAAGGGCTGCATCCCTTTGATTGTGTTTTAAATGAGTTTTTATTTTATATTAATTATTGTTTTATTCATCTGAAATATTTTTATTATTTTATTGATTAAATAATTTTTTTCTTCATATGATATACATTCTTAATTTTTTATGTATCCATTTTAAAGTGTCCTATTTTTCCTTTTTTGCGTATATATTTTATTTGTCTACAGTAAATGTATAGTAAATATAAGTAAAATATAGTAAATCAGTTTTTAGTTATTTCTAATCAACACCCACCCCCCACGATATAATTATAAAAAAATCGTAATGTTTCCCTGTGAACATCATCATCTGCCAATTAAAGAGACATCGCCCAACCCTAAATTGAATTGAAATCATAATACCAGTTCACTTTAAACGGTAGTCTGTTATAGATTGGTACTGTGTACGCTGTCGCTGATGTGTCCGTGTGTTTGTGTGAGGTCATGCATCAGAACATGATATGAAGGGCCTCATCCTGGTAATTAGCCCCGGGCCTCAAAAAGTCTTAATCTGGCACTAAGAGGGTTGCATGACTGACTCTCCTTCTGATACTCATCTATGGCCTCCTGAACTTCCTCAAATGACCATTTGTTCATGTGTTTACACTTGAAGAAACTGTATAGGTCGGGGTTGTTGCAGTTTCGTATGAATTATAGGAATCTCAGCATTGATGTTCTCCATCCTACCCCCATTGCACTGTAGATAGTTGGAGGCACACTCTGCAGTGGGGTTTAACCTGACCCAGTGGTCAAACTGGGCTCTACTTGTCTTTGGGCTGTGTGGCATAGAAATCGGCGAGTGGCAAAGACGACACAGGACCATCACTAAAGGAACGTTTTAACACATCATATGTTTTCTCAGAACTCTGTGTTAAAGGCAGAGCTGCTCTTAATTCTTAACTTTACTATGTTCTTAACCCTAGCCAAAAGATGACTTAAATTAGAATTATGTTTGCTCTTTCTGTGTCAGGGCAACTACCTTTGGTTAGATATAGCTCCATGATATCTATCCACTCCTGAACAGTGTCATTTTCATTACCATCACCTCTGAACATTGGAGGTTCCTTTATATGTCTGACCAAACAATAAAAGTTATCTTTGAGAGGTCAAGTGAATTGTTGGGGATTTCAGTCTCTCTAGTACAGAGTGGTGCTAACGGGGCAGCAGTAACTGGGCTTTTATTGGCTAATATTTGACTTGCAATGGTCTTTAATAATCTGGCCCCCAAGTTCCCATATTTACTCACACAACTGCTGGGTCACTTCACTGTAATTATCCCTGGGAGCTGAACATGTTGGCATCACTGGCACATTACGAGGGGTACCCCTTGAACCTAAAGGGCTATCCTGGGTCACCTGTAACCCATGTGGGAGACCTATGGTTTCATCTGACATGTACAATGCTCTGCCAGTTCCAACCAGTGGGGAGAACACTTTAAATGATTCCTGACCTCTACCAGCCATGGTATGTGCATTAAGACGGGAAATATTAAACCCATACAAAGTACACAAAGTGTCTATTTCACAGAAGAAAAAAAACAATTAATGCAACTGACTGTTAATGTAAGGTGTCATCTGCTGCATGAACCCTACGAAGCAATACTACAGGCATCACAAACTCACAGCTTGACCCCGCCGCTCGGCTGCAACTGAACAGGAAGATTCGGGTGATGGCACCAGTTTTATGTAAACGCGTTCTTACAGTCAAGGGACAGCCACACCACAATGAACAGTCAGACTTCTCATTTATTGCTGGAACTGAGCAGAAGACATGTTGCAGAGTTAGCATTACACACAGCACAGGCAGGCACACACTCCCTCTCTACCTCTCCAGTTCAACATTCACCATGTGACTTTGCAAGTTTTTTTATATAATAATACTGCTTAAATTAATGTAACTAACCAGGTACAGTTTTAGATTAAACACAATATGTAATGGATAGATAAATTAAACAAAACCAACCGTGAAGATATAACAACATATGTCAATATCACAAATATCATAATGGGCAACAAGTAATCATCTTTAGAAATAAACTACTCAAAACACTCAAATCAAACATATCTGAGCACAAGACACAGAGCAGAGTTAGCATAGCACACACGTACCTCTCTCCCTCTCCTGCATAGGGAAAAAACTCATGAGCTACAAAAGCTGGATGTAAACACACTATTTACACTGTGTTCTCAGTAAAAATGATAATTTTTAATTTTTAAAAGTAAATAATACCTCCTTCAGCAGATTTGTAAAGTTCATAGAGTGCTAAGCTAATAAAAGAGGGATATTTACTTGAGAGAGAGTGAATACGCATCTTACCGGTTCAGTGGGTCACCATGTGACTGTGACCCACTACAACTCCCTATAACAAACTTTTAACAGAAAAGAGAGCCTAAAACCCACATTTAAAAAAAAAGCTTTGAAGAATTTATGGTCCTGCCTAATTTTTTTTTGTTTGTTTGTTTTTTTTTGTGGTTGCACACAAACATAAAAAAAATAATAATAATAAATACACTGATAGCGCCATATCCGCATATATTCATAGCGATCACACACATAGGATACAAAACAACAGAAGGTATTCTCTCATAGGTTCTACCCAAGATCTTCCAGAAAGTTCCAGAGAGGGGACCATACCTGCCAGAAGCTCTCAGACCTTTGGCGTAGGTCATAAGTCAGTTTCTCAAATGGAAGGAGAGATGTCAACTGAGAGAGCCATAAGGTCAATGATGGGGCTTGTTTGGAAAACCAAAGCAGCAAAATACATTTTTTGGCTATAAAAACCAACAGAATGAGAACTTGTCTCAACTGGGCATCAAACATGTCATTCAATTGAGCATTCAGCAAATACAGTGCGGGGCACATAGCAAACTTTACACTGAAAATATCCTCAATAAACAGATGCACTTCTCTCCAGAATTGTCTAATTTTATTACAGGTCCAAAAAGAGTGAATAAATGTACCTCTCTGTGTCTGACATTTAAAGCATAGGTCCGATCTCTCTGGGTATATCCTCTGTAATCGTACTGGTGTTAAATAGATTCTATGCATGAAGAGACTTAAAGAAATGTCTAATTTGGAGATATCTGTAAAAATCAGATTTTGATAGACTATACCTCTCCAGAATGACCCCAAAAGGCAACAGGGTCCCTTCTGAAAATAGACAAGAAATACGCTTGATTTCTCGTTTAAACCATTCAAGGAATCCTGTGTTATGCAACTGAGAGGGAATGTCTGGGTTGAGTGCGAATGGGGAAGACACAGAGAGACAAACAGGTATTTTTAAATACTTTTTAACATCTTTCCAAGTCAGCAGAGTATTGGATATAGCAAAAGAATCAGATACATCTTTCAACATTTCTACATTAGGAGGTAAAATGTAAATGAGATAATGAAAGAGGGAAGCATGATTTGGATTCCATATTAACCCACAGTGAGTCAGTTCTGTTGGTACACCAGCTAATAATGTGTTTAACCTGAGCTGACCAATAGTACAGCTGCATGTTTGGTACACCTGCACCCCCTTTTTCTTTAGGTTTCATTAAGTTGATAAATTTAAGTCTAGGTTTTTTATTGTTCCAGATGAACTTTGAAAAGTAATTGTTTAAATCCTTAAAAAAAGAGTTGGATAGATAACAAGGGAGGGAAAAACGAGGAAGAATGTTCATTCTCAGAGCATTTATTCTCCCAAAAAAAGATAATGGGAGGGAGCACCAGATAGCCAAGTCCGCCTTAATTTTATTCACCAGAGGCAAATAGTTAAAAAAAAAAGATTATTAAGTTTGGGTGTTAAAAAAATCCCAAATAATTAAAACCATCAACAACCAAATGGAATGGGAAGTCATCCCCCAAAAAAGTAGACAAGGATTGAGAGGAGCAAGTAGGGACATTGAATGGCAGTGCCATGGATTTAAAAAAAAAAAAAATTATAACCAGAAAGTGTACTATATTGAGCAATATTTTCCAATATTCTGGGAAGTGAATGGACAGGGTTAGAAATAAACAATAAAACATCATCAGCATAAAGAGAGATTCTATGGTCCTCATTTCCCACCTCAATACCCAAAATATTGGCATCTGTTCTAATCAACTCGGCTAGTGGCTCAATCACCAGAGCAAATAATAGGGGTGACAGAGGACATCCTTGTCTTGTTCCTCTTTTAATATGTATAACTTGTCATATTTGTCCATTGGTAAGAAACGTGGCTCAGGGATCGGAATATAAAAGTTTAACTAATTTAATAAAAATTTGGCCCTAAATTAAATTACTCAAATGTGGCAAAAATAAAAGCCCATCTGATGCAGTCGAAGGCTTTTTCGGTGTCAAGTGAGACTATAAGTGCGGGGTGTTTAGATTTATCAAGAAAATCCACAATATATATATATATTTTGTTTTATAATTTTATTTCTGATTTTTCCCCATTTTCTCCCAATTTGGATATCCAAATGTCCCTCCCCTTTGTGCGTCCCCATCACCGGTGATGCCCGCAACCCTTGGAGGATGCGGACGAGCACACGCCTCCTCCGACACGTGTGAAGTCAATCACCCCTTTTTTCGAGCTGCTGCGGATGAATCATGAATCATCTCTTTCGAGAACTCACTGGTCACTCAATCGGCAGAAGCACGAAGCCTTGGTGTAGTAATGGATGACCAGTTATCGTTCTCAAGCCATATTGCAAATCTGACTCGGTCATGCAGATTTCTCCTGTACAACATCCGAAGAATTCGACCGTTTCTGTCTCAGGATGCCACTCAGGTGCTTGTGCAGTCTCTTGTCATCTCAAGACTTGACTACTTCAACTCCCTTCTGGCTGGTCTTCCACTGCGAGCCACCAAACCACTACAGTTAATTCAGAATGCTGCAGCACGACTCGTCTTCAATCTTCCGAAGTTCAGTCATGTGACTCCTTTGCTGCGTTCCCTCCACTGGCTTCCTGTTGCCGCCCGCATCCGATTCAAAACCTTGACGCTGGCCTACAAGGCAAAAAACGGACCAGCACCTTCATACTTGATGGCGATGGTCAAAGCCAGATCTGCAAGAGCTCTTAGAGCTTCCAGTACGGCTCGGCTCGAACCTCCATCCCTCAAAACACACAGAAAACAGACATCCAGACTCTTCTCTGTGCTGGCACCAAGGTGGTGGAATGAACTTCCACTGGTTGTCAGAACAGAGTCACTCGCCGTCATCAAACGTCGACTGAAGACGCATCTTTTTAAAGAGTTCCTAAACTTAAAAAAAAAAAGGTTCCTAGGGTTCTAAACAAGATTAAGTTCTATGTATCTCTTGATCCTAGTCTACAAACTAGCTTTGGATATCTTAAGTAACTTTGAAGCACTGTTGTAAGTCGCTCTGGATAAGGGCGTCTGCTAAATACCATAAATGTAAAATACCATAAATGAGCGGCTAGCGCGCTCGGAGGACAGCACAGCGGCTAGGTTCCGATTCATCCGCTCACAGACACCTCGTGCCACCCAGCGCCACCTTAAGTGTGATGGGGAGAGAGCGCCATCTACCCACCCCAGAGGGAGCAGAGACAATTTTTGCTCCCTCTAAGCACCAGCAGCTTGATGGCAAAGCTGCATGAGCGGGGGTTCGAACCTGCGACCTCCTGCTCATAGTGGCAGCGCATTAGACCGCTGGACCACTCGGCGCCCAAATCCACAATATTTAGTAAACGGCGTATGTTATCAGAGGCATATCGCATTGTCACAAAGCCATTTTGATCGGGTTTAATTACCTTTGGTAGTACAGCCTCCAACCTGCGAGCAAGTACTTTAGCTAAAATTTTGCAATCAGTATTTAGTAAACTCATTGGTCTATAAGATGCACAATCCTGGGGGTCCTTACCCTATTTCAAAATTAAGCAAATTGTTGCCATTTTCCAGGTGTCAGGTACCGAACCAGACTCAAGCAGGTCATGAAAAACAGGTAGCAGAATTTGGTGAAGCTCAGGCCAGAAAGCTTTAAAAAACTCAGGTGGAAAGCCATCTGGACCGGGAGATTTATTGGAAGGCATGACTTGCAGTGCTTGAAAAATTTCCTCAACAGAAAACTCAGCATTTAGAGTATCCCTGTCCTCCTCTAATATGACGGGAAGGGATAATGTGTCAAGAGAAGCCAAACATCTGTCTCTGACATAGTATTCTCTGATTTATAAAGAGACTGATAAAAACTTTTAAAAGACCTGTTTATAACCGAAGGATCGTATGTAATAGAACCGTCTGAGATTTTCAAAGATTTAATAGCTCTGTCACTCTGTTCTTTCTTAAGTTGATGAGCAAGCAGCCGACTAGATTTGTTACCAAATTCATAAAACTTCTGTCTCGAAAAATGAAGTAGTTTTTTAATATGGTTCGTATGATTTAAGTTAAGCTTAGCTCTCATCTGACATAATTTCACAAAATTTGACTGAGTGGGGAAGGATTTATGTAATCTTTCTAAACAAATAACTTCTGCTTCCAAATCCAAGCGTTCCTGAGACTGAGTCTTTTTTACTGAAGAAGAATATGAGATAATGTCACCTCTGATTGTGGCTTTAGCTGCATCCCATAAAGTGGCTGATGACACAGGGGAGTGCTTGTTATCCTCCCAAAAATAACGGATACGTAGGCGCATAAAATCACAAAATTCCTTGTTTGTAAGCAAAGAAGAGTTAAACCGCCAAGTCCTACTGCAAGATATTGGAATGCTCAGTTTCATTTCCATGTAGACTGGAGCGTGATCAGACAGAACAATAGGGCCAATTTTGCTATGAGATACCAGGTGGATCGAAAAATTAGGTATGAGTATGTAATCAATCCGTGAATATGAACGATGAGGATTAGAATAAATGGTATAATCTTGGACACTGGGATTTAATTCCCTCCAAATATCAACTAGCCCAGATTCCGCGCACATCTGATTGAGCACCGCTGTCGATTTAGAATTGGTTGAAAGAGAGGAAGACTTATCTAAGTTTTGGTCCATGACACAATTAAAATCGCCGGCCATAATCCCTAATAATAAGTTTTTGCAGCTATTATTAAACAGCAGGATTACATCAGACATAAACTTAGGGCAGTCTTCATTTGGGCATAAATATTGAACATAGTGAAATGCTGTCCGTACAACAAGCCCGAGATTAGAACGTATCTACCTTCAGGATCCTTTATTTGTTGCTCAAGGATAAATGGTAAATGTTTATTAATTAATATAGCCACACCTCCTTTCTTCGTATTAGAGTTGTAAGATGCAAAATACACTTGTCCCACCCAATCTCAAAGTTTTAAATGCTCAAGGTCTGATAGATGCGTTTCTTGAATCATGGCAACTGATGCGCCCTCCTTTTTAAGAAAAGTCAAAATTTTCTTTCTTTTAATAACATGTCCCAAGCCTTTCATGTTCCAGGTTATATATTTAAACGAATCCTTCATTTTCAATTTGAAAAATAAGAAACCAGAATGTGACCGCAGATGTGTAGAGCGCCGACTTAATTAAACAAAGTATCTTATGTGCAACCTTTTTAATTTTAAGAAACACAAAAAAACACAAACAACCCATTCCACCCGCCCCAAGCCCCGTCCCCAAATTACGGGGCAGATCAAAGACTTGTAGGTCACCAGACCCACAAAACGGCGACCGCAGAAAAAAAAGCAAGAAAGAAAAACAAAAAAAACCTCCATCCACATAAACCGTGAAATGGAACCAAGCAGAGTTTTACAGTAAACCAAAGTTTGTCCAGGTCTCAAAGAAAAGTAAAGAATTATCAGCTGAATTAGAACGAATCAATATATCAAGAATATAGTAAGAAATAACAGTTGGCTGCTCTGAGAGTTTGAACGATCCTCCATATCAGAGACACGGTTCTCCGCTCCAGACAGCCTGGTCTCGTTTGAAGCAACTCTCTCCGTTAAATCAACGAGAGCTGCACAAAGTGATGAAAGGCTTGGAGTTAAAGTGTCCAGGCGTCCGTCAATAGTTTCCAGGCGTGTATCTAGCCGAGAGCCGAATCTCAGACAGCAAGTCGTTCTGAGTTGCTGGTGCTAATGGCGCCTGAGTTACCTTGTGTTTAGCTAGTTTCTGCTTGGTCCCTCTGGCCGGCCGGGCAGACGAAAACAGCGGAAAGTCTCCTGACTCTCAGACATCTTATTTCACATTAAGGGTGAAAACAGTGGTGTTCCAAACCATTTTGAAGTAAGTAGCACTAAAAATAAAAGTTAAATGGAGCGGAGCAAAATCTCAAGCCGCCATCTTCCAGAGGGTCACGTGACACCCCTCGTCTAATTTTGTTCAAAGTAGCGGAAATCTCCTTCCGCTAAAATCTACTTGTTCTTTGTGAAATACAGTAGGTCTCTCTGAGTTGTTTATGATGCTGCACATGAAACTCTTCCTCAACCTTTATTATCTGCAGTAGCTCGTAAAAGAAAACCCTCAAAAAAACGAGTTGATCACCTCGGCTCGGAGACGCCCGCAGGCCCCGGGCTGGAGCAGAGCCCACACTGTCTCGTTAGCTAAGGAGGAGCTAACAGCTCTGTTCACAGCTTCTGTTTACAGAGGTAGTTTATGTTAGCTATGTAAGCTGTGTAAGTATTGCGTTCGCATCAGATTTTATGATATAGAGCGGACTCTGGGGCTTCGATGTGGTGAAACCAAGTCTGAGGTCAGAGATTAGTATCGTTAGTTTAGCTGAATAACATGATATCAGTACAGGGTATCCGCGCCGGACTCCCCTTCATTCATACTAGAGACCACAACTAGACTGTTTAAAATGAATTTAAAAACGATGGAATGAGACCTTTAAAGAACTATTGTACACTTTCTTTAAATCCTATAAACTTCATTTAACTTCTCAAATATCACTGTGTTCATCTATATGATATATTTACCTGAAATTGCTGATCCAAGCAACCAATGATTTATAAAGGACAATAATGAAAATTATCAGGGGAGCCGAAACCTCGTCATACCTGTAACGCGTGATGAGAAGGGAGGCGGACGTTTAAACGGGTAAGACATGACTTTAATAAATAACAAATAAACAAACAAGGGAATAACGAATAAATATATGTACATAAACAAACAGGGAAAACAAACAAAGAGCTAAACTAAACAGACAAGTACAAAACAGGGCTAGGGATATATATACAGGGATAAATACAGGAATATATACAAAACAAAGAAATAACGTGACTAGGAAATATACAAGAAATAAAGAGAACTAGAAATAAACAAGAAACAAGCAGAGCGTGACGAAACCGTGAATAAACAATAGCTAACGTGGCGAGACAAAACGACAGGGGAAGGTGCAAAGACCGACAGCAAACATTAACAAAGTGAGACTATATATAGCAACATGAAACACAGAACACCTGGGAAGGGGCGGAGTTACAAATTAGACACACGTAATGGAAAATAACAGTGGAAACACCGGGGAAACAGAGGGAAACCTGGCGAGGGCGTAACAGAAGCCCCTCCCTAAACGCGCAGCTCCCGAGGCGCGTAAAAACGAACCCCGGGGGCCGGCGGCGGGGAAAGGCCGGGAAAAACAAAAGACGAGACCGGGGACTTGACATGAGGCAACACAGGAGACTGGACAGAAGACGTGACAGGAGACTGGACATAGAAAGGAGACTGAACCGGGGACGTGACTGGAGACTGGACATTGGGCGAGACAGGAGACTGGACAGGAAACTGGACAGGGGACGATGACTGGACGTGAGACATGACAGGTGACTGGACAGGACTAGACATGGGAACGGGAACAAAAACATTGACAGGAACAAACACGAAAACGGTGACAGGAACAGGCACACAGAAACCAGACAAGACAGGAACAGGAACATAGACCGACACAGGAACCATAACGGGGAGCGACATGGGGACCAGAAAGACCTGGGGATGCCCAGGACTGGCTAAAGTCATAGGGGTAGTTCGTGGAGCCAGCCTGGGCAAAGTTCTTGGGCTGGGGTCCGGGGGCCTTGGGGCAGACCTGGGCACATGGGGCTTGGGGTGAAACTTAGTCCTGGGTGCCGGGATAGGCGTGGGTGTGGTGACGGGCCTCGCTGGCGACGCGACGGCTTGGGCAGCAGGAGCTGGAGGCGCGGCAACTCGGGCAGCAGGAGCTGGTGGCGGTGCGGCGTCTCGGGCAGCAGGAGCTGGCGGTGCGGCGACTCGGGCAGCAGGAGCTGGCGGTGCGGCATCTCGGGCAGCTGGAGCTGGCGGCACGGCGACTCGGGCAGCAGGAGCTGGCGGTGCGGCGACTCGGGCAGCAGGAGCTGGCGGTGCGGCATCTCGGGCAGCGGGAGCTGACGGCGCGGCGACTTGAGCAGCTGGGGCTGGCGGCGTGGTCGGCGCTGGAGCGGTAGGCACCGCTGGCACAGGGACATGGACGGTGGGCACTGCTGGCTTCGGCACATGGGCAGTGGACACCGCTGGCACAGGAACATGGACGGTGGGCACCGCTGGCATCGGCACATGGGCGGTGGGCACCGCTGGCACAGGATCATGGACGGTGTCTGGCACCGCTGGCATCGTAGCAGGAGCGGTGGGCACCGCTGGCATCGTAGCATGGGCGGTGGGCACCGCTGGCACAGGAACATAGGCGGTGGGCACCGCTGGCACAGGAACATTGGCGGTGGGCACCGCTGGCATCGTAGCATGGGCGGTGGGCACCGCTGGCACAGGAACATAGGCGGTGGGCACCGCTGGCACAGGAACATGGACGGTGGGCACCGCTGGCATCGGCACATGGGCGGTGGGCACCGCTGGCACAGGAACATGGACGGTGTCTGGCACCGCTGGCATCGTAGCAGGAGCGGTGGGCACCGCTGGCACAGGAACATAGGCGGTGGGCACCGCTGGCACAGGAACATTGGCGGTGGGCACCGCTGGCATCGTAGCATGGGCGGTGGGCACCGCTGGCACAGGAACATAGGCGGTGGACACCGCTGGCACAGTAACATTGGCGGTGGGCACCGCTGACCTTGGAGCATGGGCGGTGGCGGGCACCGCTGACACAGGAACATTAGCGGTGGCGGGCACCGCTGACACAGGAACACTCACATGAACAGACTTGGACCCTTGGGCTGTAGGTGTCTGTGTGACGACTCGGGCTGCTGAAGACTGCACGGAGACTTGACCTAATTTCACCGCAGCGTATTCAGGTTCCGGGGTGGCAGTAGCAGTACAGTGTAGCGCCGTTGTCATGGGAACCCCGGAGCGAAGATCTGCTGCCGCTGCGGGTGACTGGAAGCGCTGCTCGGCGGCCGCCGTGGAAGCTGGGTCTGCAGCCGTAGAAGATGCAGGCGCCGTAGCAGCCAAAGAAACTTGACCAGTGGAAGCAGGAGATGCTAACTGCGTTAGCCGCGTAGCCGTGGGAATGCCTGGAGCTGCAGCCGCTGGAGATGCTAACTGCGTTAGCCGCGTAGCCGAGGAGAAGCCTCGAGCTGCAGCCGCCGGAGGAGCTAGCTGGTTAGCCTCAGAAGCTAGCTGCGGAGCCGACGAGGTGGAGCGCGCCCTGGGAGGCGGGTGGAGGATAGCCTCCGCAAGCGGCGGCAAGCGGGCTCTCATCGGAGGGTAGAACTCGTCCTCCGAACTGGACGCGGCTGCGAGGAGGTCCACGTAATCCCAGAAATAGTCCTCACAGTCCGCGTTTCTGCCCGCCTTGCCTCCCTCGCGGTTCGGAGCGAGGCCGATGGCCCCAACCGTTAGCCCCCCCCCCAAGAAAATCCTCCGATTTTTGGGACCTCTTAGAACGCCTAGCCCGAGGCCTTCTCCGGCCTCGAGGCCTCGGGTTTTCCTGCGCCGCGGTCCCAAAGGGGGCATGACGGATGGCCAGCCCGGATCCAACCCAAGGGTTTCCCGCATAAACGTCCATGGCGGTCGGTCTTTCTGTAACGCGTGATGAGAAGGGAGGCGGACGTTTAAACGGGTAAGACATGACTTTAATAAATAACAAATAAACAAATAAACAAACAAGGGAATAACGAATAAATATATGTACATAAACAAACAGGGAAAACAAACAAAGAGCTAAACTAAACAGACAAGTACAAAACAGGGCTAGGGATATATATACAGGGATAAATACAGGAATATATACAAAACAAAGAAATAACGTGACTAGGAAATGTACAAGAAATAAAGAGAACTAGAAATAAACAAGAAACAAGCAGAGCGTGACGAAACCGTGAATAAACAATAGCTAACGTGGCGAGACAAAACGACAGGGGAAGGTGCAAAGACCGACAGCAAACATTAACAAAGTGAGACTATATATAGCAACATGAAACACAGAACACCTGGGAAGGGGCGGAGTTACAAATTAGACACACGTAATGGAAAATAACAGTGGAAACACCGGGGAAACAGAGGGAAACCTGGCGAGGGCGTAACAATAACACTGTATCTGTGTCTCATATTAAAATTTAATTATTTTAAACATTAAATGTCACAAATGTCAAAAACTCGGAATAATTAGAAAAGAAAGAAATTGGGAAGAAGGCGAATAAAGATAAAATGAGTTTACACTGTTTTCTTACTTTGTGTGTGTGTGTGTGTGTGTGTAGAATGGAATCTGGAGGGGTAATCAGAATGAAACCAGGACCAAAGAAATGTAAGTTAACAAAAACACATACAAACACAGTCACATAAACACACTCATATAAACACACATACATACACATTAACACACACACCCACACATACATACACTCACAAACATACACACACAAACACACACACACAAACACACAAACATACACACACACACATAAACATACACACACTAATACAAACCCATATACTCACATAAACACAGACTCTCTCTCTCTCTCTGTATCAGTGCAGTGTGTGTAATGTGTGTTCTTGTGTTCAGACGGCTGTGATTTCACACTGGATCCAAACACAGCTTACCCTCATCTCTCTCTGAGTGAGGAGAACAGGAGGGTGGAGTGGAGAGAGGAGCTGCAGTCGTATCCTGATCATCCAGAGAGGTTTGATGTGTGTCTGCAGGTTCTGAGTAGAGAGGGAGTTACTGGACGCTGTTACTGGGAGGCTGAGTGGAGCGGGTGGAGCGGAGGAGGAGAAGCTGCTGTAGCTCTGAGTTATAAAACCATCAGCAGGAAAGGAGGAGGATTAGAATGTGGGTTAGGATGGAATATAAACTCCTGGTGTCTGTACTGTTCTGATAACAGATACTCTGTTATTCACAAGAACAGAACTGAACTCCCCCCTCCTCCCTCCGGCTGTAGGAGAGTAGGAGTGTATGTGGACTGTCCCGCCGGCACTCTGTCCTTCTACAGAGTCTCCACTGATACACCCTCACACACTCTCACACACTTACACACATTCTACACCACCTTCACTCAGCCCCTCTATGCAGGGATTTGGGTTGGTTCTGGCTCCTCATTGACTCTGTGTAAAATAGAATAACCCGGTGTGTAACAGTGGGTGTGGGTGTGGGTGTGTGTGTGTGTGTGTGTTGGGGAGCTGTATAAATCATTTCTAATCCAGACTGAAGACTTAATAATTCAAACTGATTAATCCATCTACAGTTTATCACACTGTTTATGATTACTGTAATAAAATGTATTTCTTTAAGCATATAATTCATATTGTTTTATTTGTTAGATTATTTTATGCCTCTTTTGAATTTATATTCACATAGCTTCTGTTACTGTTACACTGTTTAACATTTGTATGTTTCTTTATGCCTATATTTCATATTATTATTCTGTTTCTTGTACCTTATTTTTGAGTGTATTATTATATAATAAATAAAAACATTAACGTCAACTTTTGTTTTTTTATTTATTGTTAAATTGTTAAACTAAAAATATATTTTTCAAAGCTTAAAATTATATGGATATGGATCAGTTGCTTAAAAAATATTACTATATTCTGTGATTAATTATGATTAAAATAAAAAGAGATGAAATGCTGGTATTTCCCTGTATTTTTTTAAGAGGAAGACCAAAATAATAGTTTAGTGTTGTTTGCTTGGCAAACAGAGAGAGAGAGAGAGAGAAAAGGGACATGTTAAAGATTGAGTGTTAGTTATGAGATTTAATCCATATTCAAGCATAAAAAATGTATCCTTCTTACATATCATGTCATAATCATTGAGGAAAATGATTCAATATTATATAATTGTGAGTGTCAAAAGTATGCAAATCTCTAGGATTAACAATTAGTTTAAAGGTGAAATTAGAGTCAGGTGTTTTCAGTCAATGGGATAACAGTCAGGTGTGAGTGGGCAGAGCCTGGTTTATTCAAAGAACTGGTATCTGGTATGGTCTGCTCTTCCCAACGCATGCTTGTGAAAGTATATCACGGCACAAACAAAGGAGATTTCTGAGGAATTTCGGAGAAAGAGCTGTTAAGCTCATCAGGCTGGAAAAGGTTACAAAACCATCTCTAGTTTGGACACCACCAATCCACAGTCAGACAGATTACAGTGTACAAATGGAGGAAATTTAAGACCACTGTTACCCTCCCTAGGAGTGCTCGACCAACAAAGATCACTCAAAAAGTAAGGCGTTTAACATGCGATGAGGTCTCAAAGAACTTCTAAGCAACTAAAGGCCTCTCTTATACTGGCTAATGTTAATGTTTATAACTCCACTGTCCACTATTAAATGAATAGACTATTAAAATCCTGAAGAAGAACAAATATTAATGTGAATTTTTATCATAATGACCCTGTGAACATAACATGCAACATAATACAGTTGCAGAAAAAAGTATGTGAACCCTTTGGGATTACTTGGATTCTTGCAACTGTAGATTGTATGGTCTAATGGTGTTTTGGGTCTAATTTCCAGGGCGTGACCCTGTAAGAAATAATAAGCAACAACTAAAAAAGTAATGCAACCTGTGTGTGATTTTTATCCACAAAAACTATTACAATGCTTTGAATTTCTTTTAAAGTGTGGCAAAGTTGGTGTTATGTGGGTTATGTTGAAAACAAACACCGTTCTGAGATCAGTGATAAGAATTTTCAACTCTTCATTTATTGATAACTCTTAATTTTTCTATCATTTGGTCACTAATCTCAGCTGTTGCACTTTCTTAGGTGCATACCATAACACACAAAAAGATTTTAAATGTTTCGAAACTGTAGCATACTGTAACAAAACATGTTTTGGGACAGTCACATGGATTTTTTTTTGTTTTGACTTTGAAACTGCATATTTTTTATTTGTCCCAGAATTCTCAGCAGTAGTTAGCACAGAGCAGGCTCAGCTGTGATACACAGCATAAAAACCCTAGTGAAACCTCAGTTCTTTGTCGCACCTTTGTAGAGGGGTGACCAGTAACAACGAGTAACAGAGAAAAGTCAAAAAAGGATATATAAAAAAGACAATGACCTTTTTTCTACTTTAATTTTTAAGGCTTTATTTCAAAGCCATCACTCACATTCTCAGTGTTGCAGTAGTAGCACACTAGTCTGCAGTCCCAAGATTGGGAGTTAAAATCCCACCTTGGGCAGCACCTAAACTACACATTAATAATCACAAATCTATTAATGAATAGAAATAATATAATACAATAATTTTAAAAAGTTTGAGTCCACCTCCCAAAACAACACCGCAACAAAAGTTTTTTTACTGCGTCCGTCCTCTTTCCCAGCTGACAATTCTTGGTTAATAGAACTTATTTTCTTATATTTTTACAATTAAGGGTCAAACTTGTTGGTGTAATTAATTTGCATAAAAATAATAAGGCATTACTGATTCCAAATCAATCGTGTGTGTTAATGTTGCATTAACTTTAACGTTGACAGTCCTAGCTTTAAGGTTTCCATAATGTTAATTTTCCTCTAGCTGGGAACTTTATTATGTGAAAAGCATTCTTTTGATGCAAACCATTATTATAGCCTGTTTTCAGAACGTTCCTGGAACACTACTTATGGAACGTTACAGGAAACCTTACTGGAACCTTTTCAAGATGTTGCTAAATGTTTTACAATGTTCTTTTTAGCTGGGATTCCACAACAACCTATTCAGATATGCATGATATTAACAGAGTTAGGGGCACAAGTCACATGACTGAAGTCACAAAATTAAGCACTTGAAAAAAATTTAAAAATTTTACTTAAGACAGATGACTCAAGTAAGAATTTGTGGTTCTATCTTTCACCCTGTGCAAGGCGCATCGTGATGCTCATTTCTATCTTACACCCCACTGTCAGTCTATTTTCATGCCTTCTGTCTGCATCGTTTAAATAGCAACAAAGCTTCTAAATATTAATTAAGAGAATTAGTTCATGCCTTTTACACGTTTGGAGCTGCACAATGTGTACTTTTCCTGTTGTTACGATAGCAAAGACACACTGACAGGCAGTACTTCTGTTCTACAGAGACCATACAAGCTGTGCAGGTACATTTGCACTTCTGTGTATCTGCCTGTCTGCCTCTCTGTCTGAATATCTGTCTGCCTGCCTTTTTGAACTTATATTCACAGAGATTCTGTTAATGTTACACTGTTTAACATTTGTATGTGTTTCTTTATTTTTATATTTCAGATTATTATTCTTTGTTGCTTTTATCTTACTTTTGAGTTTATTATTAAGGAGCTATCATTTTTACATTGCTAAATGTTTGTATCACCAGTATTTTATTTGCCTGTTTTCTCTGCTTTTCTTTAATAAATCAAAAATATGATTTTATCTTCTTTGTTTATAAACTTGACATAAATTGAAACTTGACATGAAAATCAAGGCATTGTCCTCTTCCCTGTAAAGCTGCTGTTGTGAGGATATAAGGATTTTGTGTGACAGCACAAGTGCAAGCTTTACTGTCATCATTCTGTAATTTGTGGTAAAATCCAGTCTGTTGATTATATTTATTAATAAGTTTCTTATACGTATTATAAAATTAGTAAAAAAAAATATTCACATCATTCTTCAAAATTTTACATTTGTTTTGATATTACCAAACTACATTTTTGAAAACTGTAAATTTTTCAGCTGAGGATGTGTTAATACCAAAATAATAAATATAAGTATTAACGTCAACAGTTGTGTTTTTATTTATTTTAAATTGTAAAACTAAAAAATATATTTTAAAAAACCATTTATTTAGTCATTTATTTGTAATCAAGTAAATAATTTAAATAGATTATCTACATTGCAATTTGTAAATTATTTTGTTAATTAATTTAATTATACATTAAAATTGTATTTTAACTAGGAGTGTCAATCAGTTAAAAATGTTTCAATATTGATATTTTAATGAAACTAAAAGAGTGAATGTAATAATAATAATAATACAGTCATATCAATTGCTTACGAATAATTGTATTACTGTAATCACATAAATTATTCTGTGATTAATCATATTTAAAGTCATAATTTAAAAATACAAATGCTGTCCCTGTATTTTGGGAAACCAAAATATTAGTATAGTGTAGTTTTCCTGGCAAACAGCGAAAAAGAAAAGGGAGCATGTTAGTTTTGAGTTCAATCCATATTTCAGCATAAATAAAAAGTAACCTCCTGATATGTCAAACAAAAATATAATACTTGCAAATTTATTCATAGAGGAAAATGATACAATATTACATATTTGTGAGTGGCAAAAGTATGTGAACCTCATGGATTAGCAGTTAGTTTGAAGGTGAAATTAGAGTCAGGTGATTTCAATGAATAGGACGAAAAGCAGCTGTGAGTGGGCGGAGCCTGTTTAATTTAAATAACAGGTATCTTTCAAAGTCTGCTCTTTACAACATGTTTGTGAAAGTGCATCATAGCACACACCAAGGAGATTTCTGAGGACCAAAGAAAAGAGTTTTGATGATCATCAGGCTGGAAAAGGTTTCAAAAACATCTCTAAAGAGTTTAAACTCCACCAATCCACAGTCAGACAGATTACAGTGTACAAACAGAGTTCATTCAAGACCACTGTTACCCTCCCCAGGAGGGGTCGACCAACAAAGATCACTCCAAGAGGAAGGTGTATAATAGTCGGTGAGGTCTCAAAGAACACCAGGGTAACTTCTAAGCAACTGAAGGTCTTTCTCACATTGGCTAATGTTAATGTTCATGAGTCCACCATCAGGAGAACACTGATCAACAGTGGTGTGCATGGCAGGGTTGCAAGGAGAAATCCACTGCTCTCCAAAAACAAAAAGATCATTGCTGCTTGTCTGCAGTTTGATAAAGATCACATGAACAAACCAGAAGACTACTGGAAGAATGTTTTCTGGATGGATGAGACCAAAATAGACATTTTTGATTTAAAGGAAAAATGTTATTCTTGCAGAAAGGAAAACACTGCATTCCAAGCCCCTAGTTCTAAACACTGTCCCTATGGCAAATAAATAGTCACATGATTAGCTGTTTTAATAAAAGGCATAAATGCTGTTTCTGAATCTCTACTGGTGAATTGTGTTCTAACTTGTTAGCCAGGGGTAGCTAAGCAAATGAAATACACATACAAAAAGCAGTTAAAAAAAACTAATATGCTGTAGTTTTATGTAAAACCAATAATGTTGGAATGGGTGCTAACATGATAGCTAGTTAGTTCTGTCAATTTGTGTTGCCCTATATATATATATCAGTGTATACATCACCAGAAAAAAACAGAATTATGACCATAAACACATAAAAACATAAAAAAAAAACTTTGGGAGTGTAAATGCACAGAACCACTAGGTAGAACATCTCGAATAGGAGAACTCGACAGAATACACCTAAGCTAAGCTAATTTAGATGTTGTTAGTGCAAAATAAATTTGTTGTTCTGACGTGTCAGAATTTTTTTTTTCAAAATATTTACAAACACCAATTTTTTCTTCTGATGTAAGAAGCAAATTTTACCCATGCATCAGCACTGACCATTGGCAAATCCAGAAATTAGGTCTGAAATATGGGGCAAAAAAATCCCATGACTGAAACTCTTAAATACCCCAGAATTTTTGCTGCAAATGTCTGATTAAATATATAATTACAGACTGTAGTTTTATTGCATACTTTATTGTTATTATCTTACTTTTACCATGTTCTTCTATACCCAGAAACCCACAGGATAGACCACCACAGAGCAGCTATTATTATTTGGGTGGTGGTTCCTTATTCTCAGCACTGCAGTGACACTGATTGGCAGTGTATGTCATATATTTTGTCTCTGTATGTGAATCTTTTAGCTGCTGTAAAGAAAACAGGTGTGGTCAATTTGAAAGTATGAAGCCACATGCTATTTCCTGCTATCCGTCCTTCTGTCTGATGGTCTGAAGATGAAGACACAGTGTTGATTTCTGGGTTTAAACTTCTGCTTTTACATGTATAAACATGCAGTCCTGGGACCAGATTGTTTAATTGTTTAGTCCTCACAGTTATACAGAACTACCCAGTCACAGAACCTTCAGTAGCTGTTGAGAAGAGATTCAAGCTCCAGAAGAAGAATGGGAACGCTGCACCTTCAGGTTCTGATTCTGCTCACACTGACCGGTATGAAGCATTATTACTTTCTCTGTCTGGGTTTCTGATATGCAGGAGTTTGTACTGTAGTTGAGGAATAGTGATTGGGTTGGTTGTACCAATTCCTATAAAACCACAGATAAATTGGAGAACTCTCTCTTAGTGCTGATACTGATTTTAAAATACAGTATCAGCTCCCGAGGTAAACAAATAAATTACATTACTTAAGCAGAAATGTTGGTTGTCTATACTTTACTGTAGTAATTATTTTTTAGATGACATTTTACTTCAATTCATTAGATTTTCACACAATTATCTGAACTTTCTACTGCTTACATTTTAAATTAGCCTCATTAATACTATTTAATTTCAGCTTGTTCACATTCCGGCTTCTCATTGTTAAATTAAACCACTTTACAGATAAATCTCTTCATGAGGATCAAGTAAATTTGATTTTGGTTGGATAAGAAGTATAAAAAAATGTGAATCCTCTTGTGTTCATGTGCCCTGGCTGGTAATGATGGACACAGGTTGGGATGATGCAGTTTTATTTGTAACTAATACAATAATATATATATATATATATATATATATATATATATATATATATATATATATATATATATATATATATATATATAATATATATATATTCCAACTCCCCAACCAACTCAGCCCATGCAAGTATTGGATAGAGCTTTATCATTCCAGAGAACTCAGTTCCACTGCTCCACAGCTCAACACTGGGGGATTTATACCCCTCTATATAACCCACCCTGGAATTAGATTTTCATAGGTTAGAGAAAGCGGACATGGTGAACAAACAGGCCTTCAGACGAACCAAGTTACTCAGTCTGCTGAAGTTCTGCAACAGAAGGACGAACAATTTTACGTTTCTGACCACAAAACACTCAACAAATCTAAAAATGAGTAATAACCAGGTCCTAATGTAATGGCAAATTCTTCGTTAAAAACCATTGGTTAAAAAACTGTGTGCTACTGACCTCTACTGGGCTGTAGTGGTACTGCTAGGGGGGTCACTGGCCAAATATTTAGTAAATTTAAGATGTGACATATAATAAGAAATAGTTATTTGTAGTGTAAAACTTTAATGTATGCATTTAAATGGTTAAATGGTTGTAACAGTGCTGTAAAAGCAAATAATACACGTTTAAAAGGAGCTAGTTTAGATTTATCTCCAGAACAAACCCAACACTTCTATATTCTGTAAATAAGGTGAGATAAATAAATACAGATTCACACACTGTCCTATAATGATGCTCTGAGGATGTTCAGTATATGTCACTAAGGAACTTCATGAGTTAAAGTGAAAGACAGACAGAGTTCTGTAGAGAACTTTAAACAGCACCATGGGTTCTTTTGGCGGTTTTATTTTAGTATTTTATAGCTACCTGTGGATTATATTAAGTAAAACAAAATGGGGGAATGTGTATAAAAAATATTTTTATATAAATATATTATACTTATTTGTATGTATTTATACATATTTATACAAAAATATATAATACATGTACTTTTTAGCTAAAATAATTCACTGATTACAAAGAACTACACATATTTATATAGAGAGGTGTGTGTGTGTGTGTGTGTGCGTGTGTGTGTGTGTGGTTTTAAAGCAGCTGGGTTAATAAACTTGCCCTCTCTCCTCCGTGACTCCGTGACTACTATTTATATAGTAAAAATATATAAATAAAACAAAAATAGAATAAAATCAAATAAAATATAAAATTAGAATTATAACATGCGCATACCAGTATATAGTAAATATATTTTATATAGAAAACAGGTTTTTATCATATTTAAGTTGCACACAATTTTTAAATGTATTTTGAGGTGTTTAGCTTAGTGTTTTTTTTTGCATACTATCATCCCTTTATCTCAGGCACAACTTAAAACAAAACTAGAATAAAAACGTTAGGTTATGAATATAACCCCTGTTCCCTGAAGGAGAGGAACGAGGTACAACACATAATGTATGGGATATCACGCCCTTGCGTGTCTGGCTGAAGACACCTTTAATCACGCCTAAAAGGCAGATGATGCATAGTGACGAGGGCAGGAGGGCCCGCCCCCTGCATATAACCCCACGTCACCAGCATCACTCCTCAGTTCAAGATGCTGCTCTTCACTGAGCTAACAGCGAAGCGGGGCAACCTGTGTTGTACCTCGTTCCTCTCCTTCAGGGAACAGGGGTTATATTCATAAACTAACGTTCCCTTTCAGTCGATTCACTCGGTACAACACATAATGTATGGGACCTATATACACGCCCCGCGGAGCAGACACCGAACCAAGCGGGCACACTAGAGCACCCCAGACCCCGAAGAAAGAACAGCATGAGCTACTGAAGGGGCCACCACATCTAGGCGATAGAAGCGCACAAAAGTATGAGGTGATGCCCAGCTGGCAGCAGCGCAAATGTCTTTAACGGAGACACCCTTAAAAAGGGCCCACGATGCAGCCATTCCCCTAGTAGAATGAGCCCGCACCCCCACAGGCAACTCCAGACCCTTGCTGTTATAAGCTAATGCAATAGCTTCCACAACCCAGTGAGAGAGACGCTGCTTAGACAGAGCCCTGCCACGAACTGGGTTGGCAAAACAGACAAAAAGCTGGTCACACCCACGGAAAGCCTGAGTACGATCAATGTATGTACGCAGTGCACGCACAGGGCAGAGCGTGTGCATTTTTTGCTGCTCCTCAGAAGCAAATGGAGGATGAGAGAAAGAATTAAGCTCAAAGGCTAGTGAACTATAAGACATAGGCAGCACCTTTGGCACATACGCTGCATTAGGGCGTAATGTAACCTTGATGTCCCCTGGTGCAAACTGGGTACATGAGGGGTGCACTGACAGAGCATGAAGATCACCCACACGCTTAGCAGAGGCTAAAGCAAGCAGCAGAGCCGTCTTATACGAAACATATTTCATGTCTACAGAATTTAGGGGCTCAAATGGAGGCCCAGACAGGGCTTCGAGCACAATAGTGAGGTCCCAGGGAGGAACGGCTGGCCTAGATACAGGCTTTAGACGTCGCACTCCCTTTAAGAAACGTATAGCTAGGGGGTGTGCCCCAGGCGACAATCCCCCAAAACCAACATGACAGGCTGATATAGCCGCCAAATATACTTTTATTGTCGAGAATGAGAGCCCACGCTCCAGTAACTCCTGAAGGAATGTCAAAACATCCACAATGGAACACTGGAAGGGAATCAAATTTCTTCCCTGACACCAGTGCTCAAATGCACGCCATTTATAAGCATACAAACCTCTTGTAGAGGATGCCCTTGCACACTGAATGGTAGCCACAACATTAGAGGGCAAACCGCTGGCCATCAAGGCAGACTTTTCAGCGGGTAGGCATGGAGACACCACAGCTCTGGCCGGGGGTGAACAATTTCCCCTCCCGCCTGAGACAGGAGATTCGAGTGAAGTGGGAGAGCCCATGGATCTCCTGCAAGGAGACTGATTATTTCTGCATACCATGGTTTTGATGGCCAGCAGGGAGCTACAAGTATCAGAGAGAGGTTCCCCTGGCGCACCCTCTCCAGTGTTGGCATGATCAGCTCCACCGGGGGGAATGCATAAAGCAGAGTGTTGGGCCAGAGATGTGCCAGTGCATCCACTCCCAGGGGAGCACCCTGGTCTGCTAGAGAGAAAAACAGAGGACAATGCGTGTTTTCTCTGGATGCGAAGAGATCTACGTTGGCCCTGCCAAACCGATCCCAGATCTGTTCCACCACCAGGGGACTGAGTCTCCATTCTCGAGCTGGAGGACCTCCCCTGGAGAGGAGATCCGCCCCCAAGTTCAGGCGGCCTGGCACATGTGTCGCCCTGAGTGAAAGTAGGTGAAAACTGCTCCACATTAGAAGGGAGTGGGACAGATTCAGAAGCAGGAGTGACCGCGTGCCCCCCTGCCTGTTTATGTAAGACACCACGGTGGTGTTGTCTGTTCTGACTAAAACATGCTTCCCCCTCAATTCTGAGAGGAAGCGCTTTAGGGACAAATGGACCGCGAGCAACTCCAGACAGTTTATGTGGAGGGAGCGCTGCGCTGAAGACCACGCCCCCTTCACAGCTGCCCCGTTGCACACCGCACCCCAGCCTGTCAGGGACGCATCTGTTGACACTACCACGCGAAACAGAACTCTGCCTATAGGCGAGCCCTGGCAGAGCAGGCGGGGCTCTCTCCAAGGAGATAGTGCTTTCATACAACCCTGGGTCACAACTATCTTTTTCTGGAGATGGTGTGAGGCGTTCAGGCGGTGTGATAATAGCCAGTGCTGAAACGCACGCATTAGAAGTAAACCCAGCGGAACTACCGCTATCATTGACGCCATTTGACCCAACAGCTGGAGAAATTGGCGAAAACGTAAACTGCGCGCCAGCTGAAACTGCGCGAGGCAGTCGCGGAACGCACATATTCTGCGCTCTGACAGACGCGCTCGGCTGGTGAGAGAGCATATTTCCAACCCCAGAAAAGACAGCTTCTGGCTGGGAATTAGAGAGCTCTTTTTCAAATTCACCGAGAAACCCAGCCGCTGAATATGGGATAACACAGCCCCTGTGTGCGCTAAAGCTTCGTCCCTCGACCGTCCAATTAGAGCCAGGTCGTCTAGATATGAAAGCACTCGCACTCCTCGCATCCGCAGAGGAGCGAGAGCTGCTTCCACACACTTCGTAAAAGTGCGCGGGGCCAGAGAAAGCCCGAACGGGAGAACGAGCCACTCGTAAGCCACGCCCTCGAAGGCGAATCTGAGATAACGTCTGTGATCTGGATGGACTGCAATGTGAAAATATGCATCCGTGAGATCTATAGACGTGAACCAATCCCCCGGGCCGACCGCGCGAAGGAACTGGCGAAGTGTTAGCATTTTGAATTTGAAAACTCTTAAATGCTTGTTTAATGTTCTTAAATCCATAATTGGACGTAACCCCCCGCCCCTCTTCGGCACCACAAAATAACGGCTGTACCAGCCTCTTTGTGCATCGGCCTGAGGAACTACACGGATCGCCTGCTTGCAAAGAAGAGTTTCTATCTCCTCTCTGAGCACCGCCGCAGCGTTGAGTGACACTTGCGTGTACACCACGCTGGAAAAGCGGGGGGGGCGCTTTCGAAACTGCAAGCGGTAACCCATGGCAACAGTCCGCTCTACCCAGGGCGAGACTGCGCATGCGCGCCAGTTTGCTGCACGTGCAGCGAGCCGGCTGTGATGATATGCTACTCGTGGAGGGGCGGAGCCCTCCTGTGGCTGAAATTGGGAGTGCAACACATTTTTTTGTGGGCTGGACATTTTTATTTCGCCCTGAGTTACAGAATGCAACTTTATTATTAGGGCACCCTCCCCCCACCCCTGAGTACAGTGACTGGGCTGTGGGAATGCTTGAACACACGTGTTTACAGAGAACAGGTGATTTATAAACGATGTTGGGGCAAAACGTGCCCTTTTTGAACTTGGCCCCGGAAGAGGGGAAAAACTGCGCCTCTTCGGTGGCTTTAGGGGAGAAACTGTGGTGTCTCCGACCAGCGGAGACCTCACTCCCCCTTCTCTGCGAGCTAGGATGAGTCAGGCTTCCTCTTCCTCACCGCGGAGTCTTTCTGGTGCCCGGGAGGAGGACCTTTGCTCCAGGCTGAGTGGCGTGGAGTGTGTTTGGGCTGCTGCTGCTTGGGCGGGGGATTCCCCGCAGTAACCGTAGCAGCGGGCCTCTTCATCGGAGGAAGCGGCGCTGCGGGCTTGCGGGCAGTCAACTGCGGTTTCTGCTTCTCCCGTCTTGGCAGAATAGATCGCAAAGCCTCCGTCTGCTTTTTCCTCAGCTCGAACTTGGCTTGAATGGCTTCGAGTGACTGGCCAAACAGACCTGCCGAGGAGACCGGCTCGTCCAAATAAGTCGCCCGGTCTCTGTCTGGCATGTCAGACAGCGTTAGCCACAAGTGGCGCTGTGCCACGACAGTAGACGCCATTCCTCTGCCCAGCGAGAGAGCCGCACAGCGAGACATACGCAGGATGTAATCTGAGGCAATTCTAACCTCATTTAGCAGAGCTGTTAGCGGGCTGTCCGCGGGTAGCTGGTCTCCGAGTTCGGCTAGACACATCGCCTGGTAAGTCTGGAGGAGAGTGACTGAACTCATCGCTCTGGCCGTGCCTGCCTGCGCGCGATAAACCTTGTCCAGCTGGGAGAAGGAGAACCGGCAGTGCTTGGAGGGAAGCACGGCTGGTCCCGCGACTCCCTGATTATGAGACGGAGCCAGGTACGCTGCCAGCGAAGGCTCCATCGGAGGGGGGTTTAGCAGCCCCGCCTCCCCTGACCCTTCCAGCTCGAGAAACTGCGCGTAACCAGGCACCGTGGTGCGGGTTGACAGCGGTTTAGCCCATGACGACGTCAGCTCTGTCATGAAGTCGGGGAAAAGTGGGAGACGATGCTTCACCACTTGCGGAGCCGGGGGAAGGAAAAATCCCGCGAATCTGGTCGCTTTTTTGGACAGATGAGGAGCAGGCCACTCCACGTCCAGCTTTTGCGCCGCACGACGGTAAAGGGAAAAGAAAGAGGTGTCAGCCTCGTCCTGTTTACCCTCCGCAGCCGTCGGGGCTGGAAGAACCTGCAGCTCTTCCTGCTCGTCTTCGGAGTAATCAAGCTCGTCTACACCGAGACCGAACGGGTCGTCGTCCTCGAGCTCGGCTGCAGGCTCGGAGAGCTGCGGCTGACACGGAAGAGTCAGCGACGGCGAATTCATTTCGCACATCTCCAGACTCTCCATGTGCTCAGCCCAGTTAAGGCAAGGTTCCCCTTCGTACTCGGCTTCCTCGACGTCCGAACAGGACGGCCCAGCCTTTCCGGAGATCAGGGGATCCTCGCGTGCCACTGCTGCTTGTCCGAGAACTTTCTCAACGAACGTCACACGGCGTTCGAGGGTCGACCGCCTGAGCTGGCGACAGAGCGCACATGCATCAGGTTGGACCAAGGCCCTCCTAGCATGGACGATTCCCAGGCAGACTGGACATGCATCATGTTGGTCCTTCTCGGTAATGGCAAAACCACATCCCTGAGGACAAGGACGGGAGGCTTTCTTGCCAGGCTGAGAGGTAAGGTTGGCTTGCGAGCTCATTTTAGGCAGCCGTTAGCGAAGCTAAACAGGCTAGCCCCGAGACTTACAAAGCAGGTTTAAAAGCAGCAAAATCCTTTAAATAACGCTCCGCGGGAAGACGACTCACCAATATGAGGTTGTTGTCGTGCTTGCCTAATGGAACAGTTAAGTTATCCGAAGGATTGCTGAATTGAGCTAACTAGACTAGCAGAAAAGGTGTAAGGTGTTCTCAGCGAAGTGAAGAGCATAAGAACTGAGGAGTGATGCTGGTGACGTGGGGTTATATGCAGGGGGCGGGCCCTCCTGCCCTCGTCACTATGCATCATCTGCCTTTTAGGCGTGATTAAAGGTGTCTTCAGCCAGACACGCAAGGGCGTGATATCCCATACATTATGTGTTGTACCGAGTGAATCGACTGAAAGGGAACAAACAAAATATAAAATGCAATTAAATTATTAAGATATTACCTTAAGCATTACTTAAAATAGAAGTAGAGTAAAATCAAATAAAATATAATTTTGAAATAAGAAATGTACTGTGCTCATACCAGAATTATTTTTTATATATATATACCTTAGACAGAACTTAAAATAAAAGTATTCAATTTAATAAAATAAGAAATGTAATGTGCTAATACCAGGGTTTAATTATTTTACCTAAGGAATAACATAAAATAAAAGTAGAATAAAATCAAATCAAATATATAATATAATAAATAAGAATATAATGTGCTCATGTGAGTTCATTTTCACCTCAGTCATGACAAAATAAAAGTAGAATTAAAGTAAATAAAATATAAAATTGAATGAAATAAGAAATATAATGTGCTCATACCAGAATGTGATTATGTTACATTAATCATAAAATAAAATAAAATATAAAACGAAATAAAATTAGAAATATACTGTGCTAATACCTGGGTTTCGTTCTTTTATCTCAATTGTGACTTCAAATTAAAGTAGAATAAAATTAAATATAAAATTAATTTAAATACAAATATGTAATGTGCTCATATCAGGATTTCGTTATGTTACCTCAGTGATGACTTAATATAAAGGTAGAATAAAATAATTAATTCACGGATAGCAAAGAACTACACATATTTTTGTTTAGAGGTGTGTTAGTGTGTGTGTGTGTGTGTGTTAGTGTGTGTGTTTGTGTGTTAGTGTGTGTGTGTGTGTGTGTGTGTGGTATTAAAGCGGCTGGGTTGATGAACTTGCTCTCTCTCCTCCGTGACTCCGTTTCCTGCCTTTTTTCCTCTTTACCTCTTTACTCGGGAAGAGTCTGAGGCTGAAACTCCACAGGCTGAAAAAGTAAGTTAACTACGGGCTAATTTCATTTAACTCGGTAAAAAGTGTAAAATAGTGAAAAACTGAGCTGGTGAATTCAGCTAGCTAACATGCTAATTTAATATCAGATTTAACACTTTCTGTTAAACTGGTAACCGCAATATATCAGTGTATCATTCATTAGATTTACACCTGTGGCTTTATAAACACAGTTTTACACTGTATTCACACTTTAGACCTGATTTTAAAGGTGTTTTAAAGGGATATTTGTTTCTATTACTTTCTTTGACCTCAGGTATGACACCACGGTAAAGTTAGTTTCATTTTTGATATTCGACTTTTCGGCTCTAATAACTTCTGAACGGAGGATGGTAGCCAGCAGATACTTACATAATCAGGACAGTACGACCACAGAGAGTGACGCACACCCTTCCTTTTACTGTTTACGCCCTTTTAGCGTTAATACCGAAAAACTAAGCGCACTTTTCCTGTCAGTATAAAATGCATGTACTTCTAGACCACCTCTACATCTGTACACACTCATTTATTTACCTCCAAATCACTTCAGTGCATAAAAATGCCTATTAATGTTCCCACATAAGAATAGATGGCTTTAAGAAAAAAAAAACACCAATAGCTCCATATCCTTAGGGTTCATACACATCAGAATAACGGAGATGTATACTTTGAGTCATGAGGAAAATTGCACACCCATTAATATTATGAAAAATGCTCTAATTTTTTATTAAATTTTATATATTCACAAATTCAATAGCATTTCAGCAACTGTGTATGTCACAGCTAGGTGGCAGCAGACACGCACACCATTTATATTTTGGATACAGTGCCAATTCTAGTGAATATTACATTTTATATATTTAAAAAATCAATAGAATTTAAACCGAATTGCACAGAACACTAAAAATAATGTGTATAATACAGCTAGGTGTCAGGAAACACACACACTCTTTGAAATGTGGATACATTGCCAATTCTACTAATTATTAAATTATATACATTTTAAAATGTAATAGCTTTCAAACCGAATCACACAGAATAATAAAAACAAGTGTGTATGCTACAGCTAGGTGTCAGGAAACACACACACACTTTAAACTCTGGATACATTGCCAATTCTACTAATTATTAAATTATATACATTTTAAAATTCAATAGCTTTCAAACCGAATCACACAGAATAATAAAAACAAGTGTGTATGATACAGCTAGGTGGCAGCAGACACACACGCCATTTATATTTTGGATACAGTGCCAATTCTAGTGAATATTACATCTGATATATTTAAAAAATCAATAGAATTTAAACCGAATTACACAGAACAATAAAAATAAGTGTGTATGATACAGTTAGGTGGCAGCAAACACGCTCACTCTTTATATTTATGATACACTGCCAATTCTACATATTATTAAATTATATATATTTTAAAATTCAATAGCTTTTACACCAAATCACACAGAACAATAAAAACTAGTGTGTATGATACAGCTATGTGGCAATAAACACACACACTCTTTAAAATTTGGATACACTGCCAATTCTACTAATTATTAAAATTTTATATATTTTAAAATTCAATAGCTTTTAAACCGAATTACACAGAACACTAAAAACAACTGTGTACGCTTTTAGCAACTGCAAGATGCCCACAAACATACGCATTTTAGATTTTGAATGCTTTCCAAAAAAACAGCCCCACTGCTTGTGAATGCAAGACCCTTCAGGGCACAGAAGAATTTTTCATTCTAACCCACTTTCAGCCCTACAGTGTGTCCATCAGTCTTGCGTCTGAAGAAAACCTCTGTCTCTGTGTCTAATATATTTGTTTACAGAGTTCACTTTCATATCAGCTTTCTTTTTTATTTTATTTTATATTTTCCTTTGTATTTATGTATTGTATGTATATATAGGTCTGTATTTTTGTTAATTCAAAACTTGACATACACAAGGTCTAACACTGAAATATTACAGTAGCAATGTTAAGAATTCTAAAAGGTGTTTTAAAATGTCTTCTCATTCCTCTGTAGCCAGCAGGAGTAGGACCTCTTCAACCCCTGGCTTCAGCAGGGAGTCTGGATGTAAATATGCAAGAGCCTTTCTCAGTATAATTATAGTATAATTATTGGCATTAATCATTGAATGGTGATTCACAAATGAGTTATACTGTGTTAAATTCTAGACAACAAGAAAAACAGACATTAGTTCCATAACCAAAAAACAAGGTGTTCTACTGGCCTTCAGATTTTGGTAATATTACACCACTACATTTTTAAATCACTAATAATGCATTACAAATACTTCAACTATATTATTTAATTTATTGCCTAATTCTTAAGTGTTCAAATTACATATTGCCTAAATGCTGAGATTCTGGGGCATGGAAACATAGTATTTCAACCATAACTAACTGTAAGTAACTGGGTTTTTAAAAACTCACCACTGATTATTTGTCTTATTTATTTTCAGTTACAGGAAGGATTACAAATGTATTTTATGCTTATACATACACTGTGCCTTTTATATCTCTCACAAAACAATTTGTTATCTATGAATATTTTTAACAATACATGTGCAGGAGCTACAAAGGTAAAACATGTAGTATCTATCTATAGTTATCTATAGTTAAACACAAGAAATGTCCATTAATATACACTCCTGTACCTGGAACTGTTATTTGGCCCTAGGTTTGTAAAAAGCTGTGGTACACATTTGAAGAAAAATACATGATACTTAAATTATATGAATTCTGACATTTTATTTGTATACGTTACAACAATATGGAAAACACCACTTTTATTTATTTATTGAGCATTTATTAACTTCTGTGTGCCATAACCAGAATTTTCTGGAACGTTTTAAAATCTCACAAATTTGTATCCTATTTCTAGTCATTTAAATTACTGTTCTTTAGTGTAGTACTCTTTTTACCATGTTACAAAACTTTCCGGATGAATCTGACAGCAATGTTACACACTCAGCACAGACAACATTTCCAGCTTTGGGTACTTGCACACAAAAACGTGTCGTAGCTCATAATTATGCACTTGATGTGGTACCACCTTTGGCATGCATCACACTGGATCTGTAAGGTGCAAAAAGATGCTGTTTTAGATGTGAACAAGTACACTCACATATTGTTTTGCAGCATTTCATAAAACATTTCATAAAGTTTGTGTTGAAAACTTACCCAGTGGATTTGTGTGTGTTTGTTTACTTGCAGTGTTGCGCTCCCACATAATGAGCACAGTTCCTTCAGTGGTACTAGCATATTACAAGAAAAGATAAATGAGGTTCTGAATGTCATCACCTTGCACAGATATATCAGCATAGTATGCAAAGGTTCCAGCCAGATGCAATTCAATTTCTTAGCTGATTCAGAATTAATCGTTCTGTTCCTTTAGTAAATGCATTTACTACTGTTGGAATAGTACGAACAATAAGGCATTGAATTCAGAAAGGACAATGTTAATCCATATTATGTTCATATTACGCTTTGAGAACATAAAATACTACTTTGATTAGATTATTATTATTATTGTGTATAATCACAACTTATATTACATACCTGTTGATTTTAGCATAAATGTGGCCATCTGGACTCTGAGTTCTGCTATCTCAGCTTTGTTTGATGGCAGTATCATGGATCTGGGAATTTCAGGAAACTGAAATTGTCTAAATGTCTTCAGCCATCTATTTTGAGAAAAAAAAATGTCACACTAACCATTGACCATGTCTAAATAATTTGTGATTTATGTTCATGTCACTGCTCACTGTTGTTAATGCATCTGTCAATTTGAAAGTCAATGCATGCACGTTCAAAATAGCCTACGATTACTGATAACTGTGAGCAGTGTCTGAAAAACATAAAAGACAAAAAAAAAACTTCTCTCTCATTGTTATTTTCTATAGTTGTATTAAATAGGCCAAATACTCTTTAGCAATTCCCTACTCTAAGCACTCCAACTAGCCCTAATAATTAGCTGATGAGTTGCATGAAATGTGATTTAGAAGGAAACAACAAGCTATGAATAAATCAGGCACTCCAGGGCAGTACTGGCATTGATACCCCATTACCATTCAGTTTATTTAATATTTAAAACAGCATAAATTTGGTAGTGAATTTACCTTCATGACAAAAACTCCACAACTGGCACCATCCGTCTGCTTTGTGTGATCAATTGTCCCGGCTGTCCACTTGATATGGACCCAGTCTTCTTTACCATACCTGTTATGGCGCATCTTGAAGTAGTCCCTAGATTGCAAAGCAAGGATTTTATTAAAAAAAACTTCTTAGGAATGAAATGTACTCCATTCTATTTTAAGCAAAGGTACTCCACAGAGTAACCCATCTTCGCTAATAAGTTAGCATAACTTTATATCATGTCTTGGACATAGAGGAGACGAAAAAGTGGATGATACAGCTCACCTTTATCTAACATTTACATAAATAAATTCAAATAGAAATGCATTGTGCATAATCCAATTATTTGACATTTTTATTTAGGAAATCAACTATTTATACCTCATATATACACCCCATTTTTTCCCTTTGTTTTTGCCATTTAAGCTATTCAGTTTCAATAAATAAAAGGAAATGGTACAAAATCCAGTGTGCAATATTTTGCAGTAAACTGCCAGGTGTCACACCTTAGCCCATGTCTGTGTTGTGTTTTCTCCCTCATTTGGTCCCATGTGCTCCTGCCCCTCTGTTTTCCGGTCATGCATTCCCAGCCATGTGCTATTGTTGTGTTTTGGTCCTGTCTCCGCCCTAGCCCCACCCTGTCTTCAGTTATTTGTAACCCCTCCCCCTCTGATTGATCCTCAGGTGTTTCCAGTTTCCTGTTCCCTCCTCCTGTATTTAAGCCCCTCTGTTTGAGTGTTCAGAGTTGAGTCTTTTGTATCCCTGTCTTCCGTGTATCCGAGTTTGGTATTATAGTGTTCCCTGAATCCAGGGCTGTTGTTTTGTTCAGTAAGTAACTGCCAGGTTTCTTTATTTGTATTCTTTATGTTATTCTAGTTATTGAGTTTCTTGTTTATTCAAGTAAGCTAATTTTTGTTCTAGTCTTTGTTTTATTTACTCCCAGTGTTGTTTTCTTAGTTTTTGCGTTACCCGCGTTTTGTTTACTGTTTTAATTTATCCTGTTTAATAAATATATAGATATCTAAGTAATTGTGCAATTACGTCCATCCCTCTTCAATCGTAACACCAGGGCCTTTAAGGACAACAAATGAACAACTGAAAAAATATATATTGTAAAAGTATAATGTAAAGTATAATGTAAATAAATTGAATCATATATAACCCCATCATATATTGCTCAAAAAAGAGGGGTGATAGCTGGTAAGTAGCAATGGAAATAATCTGAGCTTTGGAAATGGATAAAAAAAAGTGAATTAGTAAAGCAGTGCTGATAAAGACTGTGTTACTGCTCTGTCTACTGCAGCATTTACACACTTACACATTACAGCACATTCACACTTTCATCACAATAACAAGAAAAAGACATAGAAACACAGAGAACTCTTTCCTTTAGAGAAATTACAGATGAAGCCAGGGAGCGCTACAGAGTACTGTTTCCTACAACTTCAAAAGACTCTTACAGGAAACTGGAGAAAACTGCTACAGGAAGGCGGTAATAAAGTCACTGATAAGATGAGAAAATAAAAAAGCAGCTAGTGGACTTTCAATAATTAACTGAGCTGAGGTGGATCAGTTGAGCTAGAGAACATTTTATTTTTTCATTTTGTCAGACTTTGTGTTCAAATAATGTTTACCCAAATTTTAAATAGTTATAATTATTTTAAAGAAATACATAATTATGACAATAATGATAATGATGATAATGATGATTGTAGGTGTTGTTGGTTTTATATTGAATTATGTTACACATATGCCTCCAAAGAGAGCACATTTTAAACTTTGGTAAAGTACTGGTATTGGTAAAATCATTCAACTGACATATTAATTACACATTTGTACATTATTATTACACAATACTGCAACAAATAATAGTATCAAAAGTATATTACCTGAATCTTTGTCCTGCCTCTTCAGAGTCCTTGAGCTCATCATGTCCCAGAGGGTCAAGAACAAAAATTGCCTTGTGCGTGGCATTGATGTACTGTTTAAAAAGCAGCAATAGATTTATTGCAGTACTTTGTTAAGAACTGTTTTACAAGTTACAGTTTCTAGCAAGTAATTTGCAAAGTACTTACCATTAGTTTCCAGTGTGCACCCTTGTTGAAAAAGCCAATGATGGCATTATACTCATCAAAGTGCACCTGTTAAGTTTAAATCAGAAAATGCAATTTATAAAGAAAATCCAAAATAGTAATGTAATTGTCACTAAAAAGTAACTATTAATTTTTATTAATGTTGCTCTTACCTTTTTTAGAGAGTGTCGGGTAACCTGTTCACGACTGCCAGACAAAATTACGCTGGTGGTGTAGTGATTTAGGTTAAAAATGTTACTTTCTTGACCTCTGTCTTCTGTTATGGCTTTGATGTAGTATTCAATTGCCTGGAATTGTACAAATATAATTATATAAATATATATAATATATAAATAAAGGTAAAAAAAAATAAAGCTGCAGTTCTTATGAAGTCTTAGACATATTGTTTACATATTGTCTTGATTCAGTGTGCTTGAAATCATAACAAATAAATGACAATACAAAATATCATAACAAACCTCTCCAACTAGCCAGGTATGAGGCTTTAGAGACAGGAATTCAGAGTGCCGAAGGGTGTATAGTGTTTTCCCATCAGATGAATGAATAACTGCAAGAACAAGTTCCCTTGCCTGCATGTTCCATAAACTCCACACCTTAAGAGAAATAATAAATAACAAATAATAGACAAATAAGAACACACACACACACACACATATACATAACTCTACACATTGTTCTTGGGCCACATGAAATTTGGAGGTCTGTAGTGATGGACTCTGCAGGAAGTTGGGGACTATGTGCCTCAGCATCCTTATTAGTAGCATTCATTGATCTCCTGAGAGTGACCAATTCTTTCACTAATGTTTGGAGAAGCAGTCTGCACGTATAGGTGCTTGATTTATACATGTGGCCATGAAAGTGATTGGAAAACCTGATTCCAATTATTTGAATGGGTGAGTGAATACTTCTGGCAATATAGTGTATGATCAACACCCCAGCCACCTCCTTATATCTACAATCATTGCATTTTGGGGTGCTATAGTCTGTAACAAAGTGCTGCTATATGCCCTGTGGGTCAATCTGAAGGTGCTGCACATAACCAGGGAAATTATAACTTCCACTGTCACATTCCTTGAAGATCTTCTGAGTCAAAATCAGCTCCATACTGACATCATTGTGAAGGCGCTGACTTCTTTTCACCTCTGATGAAATGACTTTTAGAATATTCTTAGTCAAACTGCTGGTGATATTGCCAGCCATTAATTCTTGGACTGGAGTAGCTGCTAGCTGTTTGTGATATACATTACTTACACCTTGACCTATAATCTTTGCAATTCTTCCCCTTCTGATATTACTAGCTGTTCTGAATCTCTTCTCTCCTCTCCTATTTGGCACACTCTGAATGTGGCCTTTTGACCTTTCATTGGTCTCTTTTTCATTTTAAAAATGTATCTGGCTTTACAAGTGGAAAACGTGCACACTGCATGCATTGTCAAATATGCACATCTTTTTTTCCTGCTACCTGGATTTCTGATATGTTGATAGCGAAATGAAAGTGGGCAGCTGGGATTTATGTCTTTGAACTTGTCATAAACAATATTAGACCATGGTTTCCTCAGCTGTGTGTGGCCTTTACGTGGAGTAATCTTTTTCCACTCCCTCCTGGATATTGTAATCTGGAACATTCTGGGGGGATCTGATGTTTCTCTCAGTTGATCTGTCCTAGTCTGTTTGTCAAGACTGTCTGTTTCATTTTCTGAAATATATTCAATAGCTCCATCTTCATCAAGTTTAGAATTTTTACACTCATTTCCCATTTTTTCCTGCACTGCATGCAGATCATCAGTTTTCTCTTGTTCTTCTGTTCCCTCCGAAGACTGACTTGAAATATTTCCATTCTGAAGAAAATTACCCTCTCTGTCACTCTGTCACGAACATTTTGTCTGTTCTGACTCCACACTGTCCTAAGCCACTTTCTGTTTGCCTCTGAATCTTCTCCAAAAAGCTCAACAGAAAGTTTCCCCCAAACTTCTGCATTGCAGTCAACTTTGGGCGAAATATTACACTTCAAAAACTCACTGACAACTGTGTCAACTCCACTAGACGCCATACATCTTTCCTGATCACTGTCTTCCCTTTTCTTACTCTACCCATGACTGTAACACAAATAAAATATATACATGACATTACAAAATGTATAAGCTAGTTTTTTTTTTTTTTTCAAAAAATATGTAAAGCACAGTAAAACATGTATGAATCCAATATTACAAGCAGCTTTTATATTAAACAAGGTGCAAAAATAACCTCCTTAATATGTCAGTTAAGGAAAACTGTAAAATCTGACAATCACTGTTACATAAGAGTCCTATACAGGTTTTTTACAAAAACACAAGCCCTGAGATTTCCTCTGGCAGGGTGTTTATGTAAATATGTACATATCTCCATTATCCCAGTATGAAAATCGCAGTAAAACATTAATTGTTTGAAGACTGGCCATCTGATTAAACAGTGGAATCATGCAAGTGCAAGTACACTGGCCTTTTGCAGATAACATTGGACACCCCTGTACTGAATAATTTGATCAGCATTTTGGCTACATTAGCTCGATGCTTTCAAACTGATAAGAATTTCTTTTAACGTCTAACAACTAGCAACTAGTACTACTTTGTGATGAAATAATGATTTAATAAAAAATTTAATAATATAACTTATTTTGAATTGTACTTACCTCATTTGTGCACACATGGGCCTTAAGTAACTTAGGAGCTAGCCTATAATGCTAACACCTGTATGTTTTTCCACTAGGGGCAGAATGGACTGTCTACTAAAACTTCCACATAACCTCACAGGGTATTAAAAACGATCAGGTGTTAATTAGTTGTAGTTAATTAGATGTGGATTGTGGGTGTAGATTAATTAATGTATTAATAAATTAATAAATGTAATAATAAAGTTATTAATTAATACATGTATTATTAATTTGATATTTGAGACAAAAATAAATAGGTGGATTATTTAATAACAAGGTAATGTAATGATTAAGGTATACCATGTAACTAACTGAATGTTATACATTATACAAACATATAATACATAATATTACATAATTACATAAAACTGTTACAAACACAACTACATTTAAACTTATTTATTAATGTACAGTTAAATGTACTGTATGCTCTCTGTTAGAATAAATATTGCCAAGGACATTGTAAGCTATTGATCAATTTCCAAAATTAAAGGGTGTGCAGTTCTGCCCATGACTCAAAGTCACCGTAAGAACTTTTGAATGGATGATGGTAGCTAGCAAATGACAACAAAATGACCACAGAGAGTAAAAAGTTTTCTTTTGATGTTTTGGTTTTACATAACCAAATTTGCATAACACCCTTTATTTTACACCGACTTGTGTCATACACAGCTATTTTTTGCGTTATTTATATTATGGCTAAAACTATGGTTTATACTATGTTGTTTATCAAACTATGTTGTTTATACTATGGCTCACTGTATCCAATATTTTTTTATTCTGTGTAATTGAGTTTAAAAGCTATTGAATTTTAAAATGTATATAATTTAATAATTAGTAGAATTGGCAATGTATCCAAATTTTAAAGAGTGTGTGTGTTTGTTGCCACCTAGCTGTATCATACACACTTATTTTTAGTGTTCTGTGTAATTCGGTTTGAAAGCTATTGAATTTTAAAATATATAAAATTTAATAATTAGTAGAATTGGCAGTGTATCATAAATATAAAGAGTGTGTGTGTTTCCTGACACCTAGCTGTATCATACACACTTATTTTTATTATTCTGTGTGATTCGGTTTGAAAGCTATTGAATTTTAAAATGTATATAATTTAATAATTAGTAGAATTGGCAATGTATCCAAAGTTTAAAGAGTGAGCGTGTTTCCTGACACCTAACTGTATCATACACACTTATTTTTAGTGTTCTGTGTAATTCGGTTTAAATTCTATTGATTTTTTAAATATATAAAATGTAATATTCACTAGAATTGGCACTGTATCCAAAATATAAATGGTGTGCGTGTCTGCTGCCACCTAGCTGTGACATACACAGTTGCTGCAATGCTATTGAATTTGTGAATATATAAAATAAAATCAAAAATTAGAGCATTTTTCATAATATTAATGGGTGTGCAATTTTCCTCATGACTCAAAGTATACATCCCCGTTATTCTGATGTGTATGAACCCTAAGGATATGGAGCTATTGGTGTTTTTTTTTTCTTAAAGCCATCTATTCTTATGTGGGAACATTAATAGGCATTTTTATGCACTGAAGTGATTTGGAGGTAAATAAATGAGTGTGTACAGATGTAGAGGTGGTCTAGAAGTACATGCATTTTATTCTGACAGAAAAAGTGCGCTTAGTTTTTCGGTATTAACGCTAAAAGGGCGTTGCACAAATTTCACCCAAACAGTAAAAGGAAGGGTGTGCGTCACTCTCTGTGGTCGTACTGTCCTGATTATGTAAGTATCTGCTGGCTACCATCCTCCGTTCAGAAGTTATTAGAGCCGGAAAGTCGAATATCAAAAATGAAACTAACTTTACCGTGGTAGGTATGACTGTGGTATGAAACTCAGTGAGTCTGTAGTTCTCCAGTATTAACCCTGACCTGCATTAATTATAGAGAATTAACTCAGGATTTATTTATATTTACCCGTTTAAGAGCTGATTAAATGTACACTCAGGTGGACAGTAAACATTTGGTCTTTCAGCTACAGCTGATTATATTAGTAAAATAAGGTAAGATAATGCTGTATTAATCTCTATGGGGAAATTAGAATGTTCCAGAAGCTTATATACAGATACACACACAAGTACATAAAGATTTAAGAAAAGAAAATCTAAATACATAAAACAAAAATAGAATAAGATCAAATAAAATATAAAATCAGAAGTATAACATGTATTTCATTATACTCATAGGCTGCAGGCGGTTTTGAAATGCGTTTTGGGGATTTTTGTTTTTTTATACTATTACTTTCTTTTACCTTCGGCTTCATTTAAAACAAAAGTAGAATAAAATCAAACAAAATATAAATTTTAATAAAACAAGAAATATAATGTGCTCATAGCAAGATTTCATTATTTATCTCAGGCATGACTCAACATAAAATATTAAAATAAAAAATATAATGTGCTCATACCACGATTTTGTTGTTTTACCACAGGCATGACTTAAAATAAAAGTAGAATCAAATCTAAAACATAGAATAAAATACAATAAGAAATGTAATGTGCTAATTGTAGGATTTCGTTTTTCTTTACCTGAGGCATAACTTAAAATAAAAGTAGAATAAAACTACATAAAATATTACATTTAATGAAATAAGAAATATAATGTGCTAATTCCAGGATTTCGGTCTTTTATCTTAGGCCTGCCTAAAATTAAGGTATAGTAAAATCAAACAAAATTTTAAATTGAAAAAAAGAAATATAATGTGCTAATTCCAGGATTTTAGCCTATTCTTTTACCTCAGGCATAAGTTAAAAGAAAAGTAGAATAAAATCAAACAAAATCTAAAATTGAATAAAATAAATCATATAATGTGCTAATTCCAGGATTTTATTCTTTTACCTGTTCTGACTTTAAATAAAAGTAGAATAAAAAATAAAATATGAAATTGAATAAAATAAAAAAAAATTACGTGCTCATACCAGGATTTCATTATTTTACCTCAGGCATAAACTAAAAGTAGAATAAAATCAAATAAAATATGAAATTTAATAAAATAAGAAATAAAATGTGGTAATTCCAGGATTTAATTTTTTTTCCTCATGACTTAAAATAAAAGTAGAATAAAATAGAATAAAACATACATTTAAAGCTAACATGCTAATTTAATATCAGATTTAACACTTTCTGTTAAACTGGTAACTGCAATATATCAGTGTATCATTCATTAGATTTACACCTGTGGCTTTATAAACACAGTTTTACACTGTATTCACACTTTAGACCTGATTTTAAAGGTGTTTTAAAGGGATATTTGTTTCTATCACTTTCTTTTACCTCAGGTATGACTGTGGTATGAAACTCAGTGAGTCTGTAGTTCTCCAGTATTAACCCTGACCTGCATGATTTATAGAGAATTAACTCAGGATTTATTTACCCAAACCTATTTAAATAACCCTTTCAGGCTTTTAAAAACTATTTTTATAAATTGTATTATTTTTTATAAAAACGTAACTATTTTAAATGCAATAGATTTTCAAAATGTACACTCAGGTGGACAGCATACATGTAGGTTTTCATCTACGGCTGATTATATTATTAAAATAAAATAATGTTTAAATAAAAACCCTAAAGGAAAATGTAAGAGTTCCTGCAGCTTATATACAGATACTCACAAGTGCACAAAGATGTAAGAAAATAGTTTACTACCTTAAAGTTTCTGTTTAAATTGTATTGCTATATTTTATCCTGGTATTATTCAATTTTATATTTTATTTAATCTTATTCCATTTTATTTTATTGCATTCTATTTTTCTATATTCTATCTTTGTGTACTTGTGAGTATGTGTATATAAGCTGTGGAAACTTACGTTTTCTCATTTTTTATTTATGTGTTATTTTATTTTAGTAATACAATCAGCTGTAGCTGAAAACTCAAATGTATGCAGTCCACCTGAATGTACCATGTACAGATATGGATGAGGGCAGGGGCGTAGCAGCAAATTCTGGGCCTCTATCCATGCCAGTATACAAAAAAATCAGGATTTACATGGGCCCCTCTCCCTACTCTTTCCCCCACTACCACGCCCATGGATGAGGGAGTCGAGTGTCCACAGCAATAAAGTGCCAGTACAGTATTTAGTATGTAGAATAGAGTGCAGTACAGTATTGTGTAAGAGAGCATGACTTATGCAAATAAAGCTGTAAAATATTAATCTAGTATAATTTAAATAATTATAATAATTATTATATATATTTTGGTACAACATCATTCATACATAAGTGCAGCTTAAAGTTCTTTACGGACCACCACCATAACTAAAAAGGTACAAATTTATTACAGTAAAATTATGTTAAAATTTGTTCACTGCACATTATTATTATTATGTTTGTATTTTTTATTATTATTATAATCACAATAATACTATTTAATATTATAAGAGGAATAATTATTATCATTATTATTATTAATCTAATTTAATCTCAATAATAATCTCATGTTGCTGTTGTTTCAGATATGGAGGGCCTGGAAGAAATAATTGATGACTAATTGACTATTCGAAAAAATAATCATGAGGTTAGTTGACGACCAAAATAATCATTAGTTTTCCTAAATAATAGCCAAATGCCAATTATAAAAAAAATAATCCTGTAATTTAATTTAACAATTACTTTTTTAGTGTAGCCCACTGCCTGTGTTTAAAAAAATATGAAAAAAACACAAAACAAATTGAAACATAAAATATAAAAATATATATTTGAATTTTATGTCAGTTCTTTTTACAGAGGACCAAACTTGGATGTTACACTATTTGATTTTACATCTATTCTTATTGTATTGCTTACTGTACTGTACTGTATTGTAAAGTATTGCACATACCAAAAATGCCTTTAGGGAGTTGATTATGTATTTTTCCCTCCTGCAGGGACTATATACCTAATATGCACAAATATTGTTTTGCAGTAAAAGCACTGAACATTACAAAATATCTAACAAATTGTGCGGTTCACAAAAACAAAAATAATCCAAGTCATTTTCTATTTAAGAAAATGTAAAGTTACACAAAAACACATCTGGTGGTTGAAATATTCCTGTGGACATGCAGATGATCGTAATTAACTACTTACAGGTCAATATTTGAACACTGCAATAATTAATTTTAGCTTTTAACTTTCTGTACACAAAGTGTATTTATGCTGAAACAGACAGGACAAACGTTTTGGCACAATCAACTAAATACTTTTATTAATCTTTTGCTGGTATAAAGAAAGAGTGAGTTAAAAGTAACTGGATTTTAGAAAAAAAAAAACATTATATTGTACTACAGTGATAAAATACAGGACATTTACCAGCTACAAAAATCCACCCACAACCTCATTCATCCCACAGCAGAAATATCAGAACCTCCACCCCCAAACTCAGACTGTTACCCAGCCAATCACCAGCCTGCTCTGCAGATCATGTTTCACCTTTCCTGCCTGTTTCTTTACAGATTCATGAATATGCAAACATTACATGATACTGTGAGGTTTAATTGGCTGCCAGCACCGAAAACCCGAAAGAGGCTCCGCCCACTCACTGTCTATTGGCTGTGACAGACAGAGGGGGCGTTACAGAGACTCGTGAGCAGAGAGGAAGAGAGAAAACGAAAGTAAGTTGATTAAAGAAGAATGAAGAAAGAGAGACGCAGTGAAGGAGAACCCAAACTAAATTCAACCAACACAATTCTACAGCGGTTTATTTTCACTGGGTAAGTTCAGAACCAACGGGAATGTAGAATTTTGACCTGTTACTTAAACTAATTTAATTTTAAGTTTATTTACCTCAGATGTCGGATTTCAGAACTAGGCCAAACCTCACAACCGAGTGGACAACTTAAATATTCATGTAAGTGTTCAGTATTTCATACAATTTCCAAAAAACACCAGTTATCTAAGGACATCTGAGTTCATTACAGCTGCTTTGAGTATCATTTATCTGTGTTTTATGGCGAATCCGATCAAAATATGTAAACAAATTCATTTCCTCGATTAGCCATGTTAGCATTGACACAGATTAGCATTGTTAGCATTGTCCCAGGTGGGCATATGTTAGTTACACACGATGGAAACATGTCCAGAGGTAGAAGTTGGACAGTACTGTGTGTACGACTGACTAGACACTTATTGAAATGATCTGATATCAATTTATATTAACCTGACACTGATTTTAAAAAAAAATGATCAAAATGTGCTATAAATTATGTTCTTAAAGTTACTATAATTCTCCCAGTGTTTTCCAATCCACCTTAACTTCTGCTTTTACTACTGCTGATAGAGGATGTTGTTAGTAGTGTGATTCTGAATTCTGGGTTGAACAGAAAGCTTTTCCAATATTTTGAGTAGAAAATCCAACCTGTAGGGTAATTCTAGTTAAAAATCTAGAGAACACAGCACAAGAACATGAAGGAAGTATTTGTCAGATACAGAACTGTTGTTTTAGAAAAAAAATCACAAAGTGAAGAACTAAAACAGGTCTAGATCAGGCCTAAATCGGGGCAGATACAGAACAATGTCGGTATGTAAACATGTCGAAAAAAAACTAAAATATAAACATATAGTGATATGTTTTTATTAAAATCATTGAGTTTGTCAGCATGTGTGATTTTGGGCTGGGCAATATATTGTAAATATCATTATATTCAAAACTATTTTATACCAGATATTAAAAATTACAGTATTGTAATATTGTAGCTGCTAGGGGTGGGCGATATGGCCCTAAAATATCACATTATTTCATGGTGTTTTTGCGATATGATATTCTTGGCATTTTGACAAAACACTGAATTTAAAAAAAAAATATTTCAAGAATACTCTACTGCAACAAAATGAAAATGTAATGTTATTATTGCATATGAAATGATATGGCACACCCCTAACTGACATAAAAAAAAATACAAGAATTTTATAAGATTAAGTCAATGATCCAGAATGTCATGATACTAAAAACAATGCACTCCAAATATCTTCATATATCCAGGATTAAAGTACAATAAATGATACTGGATAGATATAATCTGTCTCTGTCAGTCATCGAAACATCTTCTGATGCACCGACTTGGACACATCATCAGTGTTGTATCCTGGAGTCACTGGGCGTTTCGGGTCTCACAACATACACCCTCATCCGGGCGACCCGACCGAGGCTGATCAGACCCCGGCCTGTGTCCAAGTGGCATTCTGCTGCCCCCCCCTCTCACCCCTCTTCTGCCAGAGCCACCTAGATGCTTTCTCTGCAGCCTCTGCGTTGCTATTGATGGCTCTTCTCCGGTTGGCCCCTGTTATGTTTAGTGTGCCGTAAGGCTTATTCAGGGAATATCTGACAAACCTCCGACTGCCCACTTCCACTGGCATACATCTAATCCTCCATCTGTTCCTCCGACAATCCTCCACCAGCTCTTGATATTTTTCCCTCTTTCTCTCCTGTGCCTCCTCCATCCTATCCTCCCAAGGTAACGTCAGTTCCAACAGGACCAAGTGTTTTGTGGCTTCAGAGACCAAGATGATATCTGGTCTTAGTTTGGACTGGGTGATGTGTGGTGGCATTTTCAGCGGCCTCTCCAGGTCAACTGACATTACCCAGTCTCGAGCCGTGGATCTCCAGCTTCTGTCCTTCTTTGAGAAACTGAATAGTAGATATATAATTAGGGTTCAAGCACCGAAGGTGCGTAGAACCCTATTGTTTTTGCTAAGATTTTTCTTCTTCTTCTTCTTCTTATTATTATTATTATTCTTTTTCTCCTGTAAAAACAGTTGTGCAGCCTAAACCGTAAGTCATAGAGAAATGAAACTTGGTAGGTAGATGTATGATCAGTGCATCTCGGTGGACAACAAAAATGGCACCGATTGGTCAAGTGGTGGCGCTATAAACAAGGAAATTCATTTTTCACAATTTTCTCAATAACTCAAAAACCATAAGACCTACTTTTGCAAACTAGTCCTAGGAATTTTGACCAATCCTGGCATGTTTGGTATCAAAACACTCGTGAGAGCATGCGCTTCAATATTCATTAAGAAAAAGTTGAAATATGTAAACAATATGGCCGCCATATGCAAATTAGTCCTTCCGGATATATGCCCCATTCACTTCAAGAGGTAAATTTGGAGCACTGTTTCTCAGCAACCGTGCAACCTAGCAAGTTGAAACTTTGCATGCAGAATCTATCATACAGCCTCTAAAGGATGTTCAAAGGGCAACTTAATCAATCAACATGGCTGAACACCATCAGCCAATCAGCATTCAGCAGACATTTTGGCAGGCTGAATGTTGCCCAATCTGGGTGATATTTGGCAGTTATGTTCAGGTGGAGACACTGTAGTGACCTGCAAAGTGCTGAAACAATCCGCCCACTGGGGGGCGCTGTTCCAAAAAAACGAGTATATGTCAATCATGCTGTACTATTTTGACATCTAATTGTTTTGCCATATTTAGTACAGTGGCTCTGACAAATTTCTCAATACAACTATGTTTAAAAAGTGCTTTGTTCATTCATAATTGCTAATTGTTTGAAAATAGCTATATTGAAACTACTCTCTGGATATTTGGCCTATCACCTCCATTTCAGTCTTGCTGCACACTGTAGAGTCTCTAGGTAAATGTTCATTAAAAACATTTGTGAAAATTTCACATACAATACTCTCCAGGCATCAAGCAATCTGTGCGTCCTTGGAATTTCTAACCTAAATTGCTGTAACTCTGCAGTATTTGCTGTAATCTCACAATGTTAAAGACCTCTGTACAATATAACTCTGATGAAGCGCCATTTAATACAGAACTAGATTAAGAATAACTTGACATTACATGTCATATCAGAACATTCACTCCTTTGTGCCTCTTCTCAACATTAATAACAGGTGAAAGACTTTTGATCATTTCTAAATGTGACAGAATGTCTCCAATTGTGTTAGACCTTCTTACACATCACCATCCTATGCTCTAGTAGGCACCATTGTGCTAGTTGGTGCTTGATGAAGCGCCATTTAATTCAGAACTAGATTTATAATAACTTTGTAATTACATGTCATATCAGAACATTCACTCCTTTGTGTTAATTTAAACTTGTTTGGTCAAACATTTCAGCTTGTTCTGCAAAGGTTCAAAGGTCAATCTGAATACCACTTTGTGAACATTCTGGTTGAAGCCACCTGATCAATACCAATAACATGTAGACACCTTTTGACTAGTTCTAACTCACTTAATGAATATCCTACAAAGTTCACTAGATTTACATGTGAATTTAAGCACTGATCAGGTTGAAAGGCCTCTGCTCAACATTAATAACAGGTGAAAAACTTGATAATTTCTAAATGTGACAGGGCATCTCCAATCATATTAGACCTTCTTACACATCACCATTCAATGCTCCAGTAGGCACCATTGTGCAAGTTGGTGCTTGAACCCGATGATTGCCGCTTGCGGCTATATTTTTTTATTGTTTTTGCTAAAAACTACGGTGGCTGAGAAAGCCCAACGCAGTGCAAATTGAAAAGCGCTGCAAAAGCACAAAACACATCCATCAAAATTACAACACAGGCGCAGCAAATAGAAAAACGCACTGCAAATAGAAAAACGCGCTGCAAATAGAACCACAACACAACGGAAGTGAGTCACAACACAACGGAATTTTCCCGGGGGACCTTAAAAGATGCTGTACCAGCTAAGCTGCGTCTTCAGTAACGTCTCGGACTTCACTATGTGTACAAAGGACAATAAGTGGCAAACAAGGCGTTTTGTGAAGCAGAACTTTTAATAATATGCACACAACCGTGGTAATCACAGGTAATAAACATAACTTACTTTTCAGAAGCTTGTTTGCCACTTATTGTCCTTTGTATACAGCTGGTACAGCATCTTTTAAGGTCCCCCGGGAAAATTCCGTTGTGACTCACTTCCGTTGTGTTGTGGTTCTATTTGCAGCGCGTTTTTCTTTTTGCAGCGCGTTTTTCTATTTGCTGCGCCTGTGTTGTAATTTTGATGGATGTGTTTTGTGCTTTTGCAGCGCTTTTCAATTTGCACTGCATTGGGCTTTCTCGGCCACCGTAAAAAACAGTAAAAAAGTAGTACCCTGTGATAATTAGGTGATAATTGTGTGATAATTAGGAGTGGGTGACATGGCACGATATTTCAGGGTATAATATTGTTCATGATATTCAAAAATGTTGGCGATATTATCAGTTACGATTGGTGTAAAAGTAGATCATAATTAAAATGAGCAGCATGACAATTTTATTTCGCCGCCTCATCCAACATTTATCCGGTGTGGTTTAATGCGTCAGTGGAATGCCAAGACGAGTATAACTGTGCAATATTGAAAATACATGTACAGTGAGATATGTAGAATTAAGTAAGTAAAAAATAAAGGAAAAGTACAACAATTTTAATAAGAAAATCTAAATAAATAATGAAATTATTTTTGTTCTTCTGGTAAAAGTATAAAAGTACATGCTCCAAAATAAACTTATAGTAAAAAAGGAAATATATTTATTAAAACGGTAAAAACGCCATTTTTGTGAAAGGTGTGGTCATATGTAGTAGCGCTGTTTTACCAGCAGGGGGTGCAAACGGACCTTGAGGCAATGAGATTATTTAAAGAAATATTATTTATTATTCCTAATGCTTTATATAATCTCAAAATGCATGTCTTAATTGTCAGTAAAACTCTTACAACAGTTGCATTATTTTAATTTTTCAATGTTACTTAAACCTGATCATATGTTAATGGTTGTTAATCTGTTCACAGAGATCTGCATGTTCACTGAAGCGCCTCCATGATGGAGCCTCATAATTCCACTGATGGAGGAGGATCCTCTGATCCAAAGTGAGTAACTTTGCATCTGGATTTAGTAAGGGTAGAAAAGTGTAATATTAGTTCAAAGGCTGAATACTGAATACTAGTGCTGTGTGATATGACGATATATATCGTGGGGGTGATAGAAAAGTGTTACCTTCTATTGTCCGTATCGTTTCTACAGTAACTTCATCAATTATTCATGCAAATTAGGGTTGGGCAGTATTGAAGTTTTTTATACCGTCATACATCGTCAGATTATTTGGAGGTATTACCCATATAATAATTTTAATAAAAATTTTAATTATTTCACTAGAACCCTCACGCGTCCGCAGCTCCTTCTGTTTAGGTGTTGCGTCTCATAGCGCTGATAAAGCTTTATATTCTGTTTGTTAAGCTACTGCTTTGAGATTAGTACAACTTTAGTGGCTCCTGAATTCTTGTTTTAGGTAATTTCTTTTTTTTTTTTTTTTTTTGTTATTTCTTTGTTTGGTTTCGTCGCCCAGACGCAGTTTATTTACTTTGGGATATTTGCATTTTTTTTTTAATTACTTTTATTATTTGTGTACCTGTGTGTTCACTATTTCGTTTTGTTCTTTTAGAATTTGTTAGATTATATTTCTTTTATCATTTTGCGCTTATTTTAGTTGGTTATTTTCCTATTTTATATCTATTTTTCTGTTTTTATTAAATGTTGTTATTAGCTTATTAGCTTCTAGCTTGTTGCTGACTTCTTTGTTATTTAGCATACAGAACGTCTCACTGGTCTTTTCAGTGAATGTTGATTTATTAATTTATTAGCTGTATCAAACTATTTTAAGCCAGGCAGACACTGTGTGATTTTTTTTATCGGGTGCAGAGAGCTCATACGCATGTTTGAATGGTTTGTTTGAAAACAAACAAAATAACGAAAACTGAAAGTGAAAGTTCTCCTTAACTGAAACTAATAAAACGGTAATTAAAAGAAAAAACTAAAACAAACTTAAATTACAGATTGAATACCCTAATTTTCGTGTTTGTTAATTTATTTATAAGCGCTGTTTCCACTACAGCAGTTTAACAGCGGGTGGTGTTGTGCCGTTTCTGCTCGCAAAGGGGAGCCGGTGTTCTGCGGGGGTCAGAATTCGGCAGCGCGCTGCAGCGTGCAGCAACTTGTGGTCCACGGAATAACTTTTTTTTTTACAGCGCTGGAGCTAACCGCGAGATAACGACAGAAAACCCTGAGGAAACTGCAGAATTCTATATGGGATTAGATTATGAGCGCCAAAACCTGTTTTGTAGAGAAACAGGAGATGAGGAATAAACTCCTCTCAGCTATAAGTCCATTTGAGAAGCAGCTGTAACTTTACTTTTGAGTAACTCATACACCAGAACTGCTGGTGCTGCAGGATAAACTGATAAATCTGATCATTTCTGTGAAAATTTGTGCAACCTGTAGAGTTTATTGAGTTTTTGCTGTATGATCTCTTCAGTGAGAATCAGTGAGCTCCAACTGCTTACCCCTCCCACTGATCTTTCATTGTGGATGCGCAGAATGTCTTAAATGTCCCGTTTTTCAAAGTACAGATATGGCACGTCACGTCACGTGGTTAATATACCGTCACCGTTTTACAATACCGTCACCATATTTAAATACCGTGGTATACCGAAATACCGCCATAGCGCCCAACCCTAGTCAAGTATTTCTTCGGGGTATAAATGGAAACCAGTAAAGCGCAGGTGCTTCACTAAACTCTTACAAATGTCTCGCTTCCCTACTGTAATGTCTACAGCACCTAAAAGATAAATCCATTACATCAGCTAATGTAGCACTTAAATACCACACAATAACCTTTTATAGTCATAATTAATACATTATACAGCAAAATCCACAGTTAATCCTGAAAAAACACACAGAATGCCACTGGCTGCTATATTTTATCAGCTTTCTCGCCATAGAATTTTACTTCATATTCTATAGGATCTCTCCCACAGGAATCATTTGTTATTTCATTCTAAATAAATAGAAAATAACAATGTAACTGAAAATAGATAAAGCTTTTGTCCCGTCTCATCCATGTATATTGACACTGTGACTACAATATTAAATGTTAAGGGAAGATGTAGGAATACATTTATATAGCTTGGCTAATGCCTATTAAAAAGCTTGGCTATACATTTTCAAAGTACTAAAAAGATCTAATAAAAAGATTGAAACTAAGTCTTACCTTAGGAAATTGTAATACACCAGTTTACTGTAAAATTACTCATCTGAGTAACTAATTCCGTAGTATAACTGTAGTATAACTGTAGCGTATAAAGCTTTTAGTTTCTTGTTCACATTTCCCTTTCACCTTAACAGTTTCCCTGTATTAAAACAACATTTCTCTATGTTAAAAAAACTCTTCCCTTTTTAGACTGTAGTAGATGATAAAGTGAGTTTTACACATTTCTGCTTAGGGTTGTGCAGAAATCACAAACAGTCCATATAAAACAGAATGTGAATTCCCATTTGAAATGTTCTATTCCACCTTAAAAGCACCAAAAATAGTATCTGAGGCCTGAAGCCTGTGTGCCGCGACAGCAGCATTTAAGGCGGAATGGTAAATTAGCAGCATTTAAGGTGGGATGGCAAATTCATGTAAGTTATTTATGTCAGAAAAAGTGTGTTTAAAGTGCATATTTAAGAAAGCTAAGTAGATAGCAGCTACTTACACGTAATGCTGTAGCTTGAGCAGCTTGCGCACCTTAACTTGGACACAAGCCACCTGACCAATAATGAGGCAGCAGGCAGGTAAACGAGAGGAATATGCTTATTGACATGGAATGGTATGATCCACTTTAGGGGGGTTTGAATCGTATATTCAGGTTTGTTCATTACTTGTGTTTAACCAAATTTGACCAACATTACATTATTAACTTATTGGACAATAAATGGGCATAATATCGATAACTTTTACCAGCCTTGATATTGTCCGCTGCGTTCACACAGGTGTATTTAATGAGAGAAACTGAAAGTGAAACTGACGCCTACAGTAAGATAAGCTAACTCAGGTTCAGATTCTCAAAAAATTGTGTGTAATATTAAAACCATTAAAATATTAAAACCAATCCATATTAATTGATCTTTAATATGTGATATAATAAGCAGATTAGTTTATAGTCTCCAACATGTTAGCAGAATACAGATTACAAAAGAGCTTCAACACAACCCAACTACAACAAGACAGTTTTTTATGATACTTCATGACATCTGTGTTCCTGAAGAGGATAAAACACTCCTAAATAATCAAATTCCAGGACTTATGGATTTATTGGTGTCAGTTTTGCAGAATTTCACAACCAATATTCTTCACTGCAGGTTTACCCTATTTATTTGATCATAGCGCCACCATGTGGAGTAATAAAGCAGTAACTTTAATAACTCGAATTTGAGGGGGGGGGGGTTTGAGGGGAGGAGTTTAGAACTCCTATGTTTCAATAAAAAAGACATAGTCTGCCGGTGCTAAGAGGGAGCAAAATTGGCCCTGCTCCCTCCGGGTGGGTAGATGGCGCTCTCTCCCCATATCACTCCTAGGGTGATGTTCGCAGCACAGGGCGTCTGAGCTGATGTACCGGAACCAAGCCGCTGCGCTTTCCTCCAAGTGTGCGGAAAATGGAAAAAAAAACAAAACAAAAAAAATCAGTTATGATGACAGGCAATTCCATTTTTGTTTGTACAAAATAATAACTTATGTTTGTTTAAAATATTGATTTGTTAGAAAATACAATTCTTTAAAGTCTGTACTGCAGTGAGCATTTTGCTATTTTTGTTATTTTAAATGCCTTGAATTGTCTTAATTTTGTCTTATTAAAAAGTCTTAAAAAGTCTCAGATAAAATTTTCCCATACCTGCAAATACTCTATATAAAGGTTACCATCTGTGTGTGATTTAATAAAAACAAATCATGTATTTAGGGCATCTGTGTGAAAATGGTTTTCAACAGAATACAGTCTTGTGCTAATTATGCAGCATGACAAATTTATTTCATCATCTTAAACATCATCATGGCGGCGCGTGCACAAGGCGAGGCTCTGTGTCTCTCCGGATTTTGCTTTTTAGTAGTTATTAGTACACGGTTTCCACGTTTTTCATCACAAACTGCCAGGCGAGCATCTCATACACATGAATGGAGTTTTTAACGATCTGGAGCTCCCTCAGGAAATCTCGAGAGTGCCATGGACTACGCAGCCGGCTCCTCCAGGTGAGCGAAGCCGGCGTCTAGACCGCAGAGAGAGGCGGGGCAGCAAGGAGGGCTACGTGCTAAGCTAAGGCTAAGCCCCCACCTATCGCCAGTTCCCAGCTTATTTCTCGCCAATGTCCGGTCACTGGCGAGCAAAATGGACGAGCTGCGACTCTGGACTACAACAAAGAGATGAGTAAGGGAGTGTAACATCATGATTGTGACGGAATCATGGCTGAACATCAACATTCCGAACAGCGCGGTGGAGCTAGACGGGCGGAGCATGTTCAGAGCGGACAGAGTGGCTGAGGACTCTGGTAACAGCAGAGGTGGGGGTCTATGCATCTATGTAAACAAACTGTGGTGCACCGACTGAATAGAAACTGGACGTCAGTGCTCTACTAATCTGATCTGATCTGATCTGATGATCAAGCTTCGTCCATTTTATTTGTCGAGAGAGTACTCAGCTGTTATTGTCACTGCTGTTTACAACCCTCCTGATGCTAAAGCTAAGCTAGCTATGAAGGAGCTGAGTTTGTCAATTAGCAATCAGCAAACTGCGCACCCAGACGGACTTTTTATTGTGGCGGGGTACTTTCATCACTCCAGTTTGAGATCTGTGCTGCCAATTTCATCAGAATGTTTCCTGTTTAACAAGAGGAGACAAAACTTTGGATCATGTTTACACAAACACTGTAGATACATATGAGGCTGTAACCCTTCCACATCACGGGCAGTCTGATCATCTTCATTGTTTCTGTTCCCGAAGTATGTGCCACTCATCAAACGTGTGAAAACATCAACAAAGACTGTTAAGGTGTGGCCAGAGTGGGCCATTTTCTTCACTACAGCATCAGTATGTTCTCCTCTCAAGCCACCACAGACAGACTTGGACACTTGCAACTCAGCCGTCATGAGTTACATCAACTCATGTATTGACAATGTCACTTCTGTCAAGCGTCTGAAGATCTTTCCTAATCATAAACCATGGATGAATGCAGAGGTTCGCCTACTGCTAAAGGCACGTGACGCTGCTTTCAGAAGGGGTGATGCAGAGGCCTACAGCCTAACCAGGGCAAACCTGAGAAAAGTTATTAGGAAAGCCAAACACACCTACAAATTGTCTGTTGAAGAGCACTTTCACAACTCTTGACCCTCGTTGCATGTGGAAGGGCATTCAGACAATCACGGACTATAGACCTACCCCCCTGACCCTCCCCAGCCAACATTGTTTCTTTACCCGATGAGCTTAACCAATTCTATGCTCGTTTTGACCAGAGGAACGACCAACACGGCACATGGAGGGGACTGCCTCACAATGGAAGCCCCCTCACACTCTCCTCAGTGGATGTGTGTGCAGTGCTGAGCAAAGTACATGCACACAATGCAGCCGGCCCAGATGGTATACCGGGGCGTGTCCTTAGGGCATGTGCTGGTCAGCTAGCACAGATCTTCACTGACCTCTTCAATTGGTCACTGGCCCAGGCTACTTTTCCTGCATGCTGGAAGGAATTCACAATCATACCGGTGCCAAAGCACTCATCTGCAGCATGTCTGAACGACTTCCGCCCCGTAGAAACTAGTTGTCAGTCACCTAAAGGCGGAGCACCCACCATCTCTAGACCCCCACCAGTTTGCATACCGCGCAAACAGGTCGACTGAGGATGCTATTTCCACTGCTCTTCACTCTGCCCTTACTTACCTGGATGAAAGGAAGACCTACATCTGCATGCTGTTCATAGACTTCAGCTCTGCTTTTAACACAGTCATCCCCACTAGGCTTGCCGAGAGGAAAGCCCTGATACAGGAGCATCCGGACCTGAACCAGCCAGTTAGGTCCAGCTTCATTCCAACCACCATCACTCTGCTAAACTCCACACCTCACTAATAACTCTAGCACTCATACTGCACTCACTGGACTATCAGCACTGCCCCACATACCACACTAAACACTAAACAGTCAGTATCACATTAATTTACTATCATCATTAGCTTTGGTAATAACACATTCTATACATATGTATATGTATGTATATTTGTAGGTGTATGTGTGTGTGTGTATATGTACATTTATTATATATATTTAATTCATTTTATTAATATTTAGAATTTATTCATGAATATATTATATAGCATACCTTTAATATTAATTGCATATTGCACTTATTTTCTTGCACTATTGCTACTATTTGCACTTCTGGTTGATGCTTACCGGAATTTGTTGCTGGGTACTTGTACTGATCAGTGACAATAAAGTTGAATCTAAATCTGAATCATCATCCTATGCATTTTGCAGTAAAATATCACAAAGAAAGTAAAATATTTATATATAAAAAGTGTTTTTCAGGTACAAAGTTACATATTTACTATTTACATAAACAGCATGCAGTTTTTCTGGTGTTGCAAATAATAAATAATTATGGGAAGTAAACGTTTTACTTCCCATATGGTCCATTTGCATTAGATACTTTTCAAACTTTTAAGTATAATTTGCATTTTTCCTCAAGTGAAAGTATAAAGTCCATGCTCCAAAGGATATTTAAAGTACATACTAAACCAGAACTAAAAAAACAAATGTACACAATGTAACAGACACATGTAGCATGGTTTGGACTTTGGTCTAGATGTTCAGGTGTGAAAAAGTAAACCAAAGGTAAAACTAAACCAATGATTGTTTAATATGGGGTTAGTCAGGGTAAAAAGTAAGCTACTGTGTGAAAGCTTTGTTCATATGTAGTAGCACAGTTTGTCCAGCAGGGGCACACAAACACATATAACAGTTGTTATGGCTATTTAAAAATGAGCATTTATGATACAGTTGAGCAGCAGAACCAACGAGAAATTCCTAGCTAGATTTATGAACTTAGCTTTTTTGACTTAGCTATTAGGACTAAAATGCAGACTCAATAAAACGTAATAAAGACTAAACAACTGTATAGCCTATAACATTTTTACTATAGTAAAAAATATCATTACTTACTGATTGAGGACAAGTCCTAAATGGTGAAGATTAGTTCAGTAAAGCTAGCCTAGTTTTTTTTTATTTTGAGTTGGTTGTAATAAATAGCTTAAGTCACACTCTGGACATAGATTATTATCATAAAGGGTAGAATCAAATGAACTGATCAACTGGGGATGTATGAGATTTTACCACAGTAGGCCATGCAGCATCATGTGGAGATGATTCAGGCAAAAAAGTCAAATTTTCTAAAGTATTTTATTTTCAGCGATTATTTTATGAAGGTGACGATATGATATAAAACATTCAATTCAATATACACCTCTGGAAAAAAAATAAGAGAGCACTTGATGAGTTTCTTTGAATTTACCAAATTGAAAAACTCTGGAATATAATCAAGAGGGAGATGGATGATCACAAGCCATCAATCCAAGCTGAACTGCTGCTGAACTGAAAGTTATCCAAAAGCAGTGTTTAAGACTGGTGGAGGAGAAAATGCCAAGATGCATGAAAACTGTCATTAAAAACCAAGGTTTTTCCAACAAATATTGATTTCTGAAGCTTTGTGAATATGAACTTGTTTTCTTTGCATTATTTGAGGTCTGAAAGCTCTGCATCTTTTTGTTATTTCAGCCATTTCACACTTTCTGTAAATAAATGCTCTAAATAACAATGTTTTTATTTGGAATTTGGGAGAAATGTTTTCCGTAGTTTATAGAATAAAGCAACAATGTCCATTTTACTCAAACATATACCTAGAAATAGCAAAATCAGAGAAACTGAATTAGAAACTTAAGTGGTCTCTTAATTTTTTTCCAGAGCTGTATGTAAAATATAGAGTATTTAATATATAAAGTACAGGATAAAGCAGAGATGTCAAACATGAAATAAAAGCAAAGAGATAAGCAAGGTTGTGCTTACCATATGTCTGATCCCAAACAGAACCTGTCTGTAACAGTCCAGGTTTGTCCTTAACGACACAACTGTAAATGAAGGTAACGTTTGCAGGCTGAAGCATGGCCTAGAGGAAGGCAACGATGACCATAGTGCTTTTCTCACAATGATGCACTCCTTCTTAAAGGCAGTGGGACAAAATGTATTTCAGTGTGTCATAGACTTGTCTTGTAGTAAGCAATATCTCACCAAGAGGTACAGTACAAAAAAAAACGCCCCTGAAAGCCTAACTCTATAAATAAAGGGCAATCAGGGAAGCACTTTTATGCCCTCTTGTGCAAAGATGAGAGTGAGTGTCGAATCAGACCACATATTAAAGCTGACCAGACAAAACACAAAATATATTGGGTTCATACTATCTGCAGTCAAATAAATATCTAAAGTTCCTTTGTCCAAGCTTTTTCTAATTTTGGGATGTAATTATTATGTAGCTTACAATGGAATTCAGATTATCATTCCAATCAAATCTTCTTTGTTTGGATATTTCTTCTTGTATGAGTTCATTGTATTTTATGACTATGACTTCTGGAACATACGCAAAAACACACAAAATCAGTGTCCACATGTGTAAGAAATCCTATTCTTTATTAATATTTCAAAATCACACTGTCCCTTGTCTTCACCTCACACTTTCTTACTGTGTCTCTATTTGCAGGGGGAGGGGAAGTCTACTGCAGAATGAGTCGAGGTGTAGACTGTGTGAGCAACTTTCCAAAGATCCAGTCTCTATAACCTGTGGACACAGTTTCTGCAGACTGTGCATCAACAGATACTGGGACGAAACTTGCCAGACTGGAGATTTCAGCTGTCCCTCCTGCAGAAAGAGATCTAAAACACGTCCTGCTCTACATCCACACACAGATGAGTCTCTAAAAACGGACTCTAACCAACAAGAGGATGTCCTTCACAGAGTTTTACAGAAACACAAAATCTGTATGAAGAACAGGTACGAGAGTTTATTTGAAGGAATCAAAACACAAGAGAACAGAACCCTCCTGAACAGGATTTACACACAGCTCTACATCATAGAGGGAGAGAGTGAAGGGGTTAATGAAGAACATGAGATTATAAAGATCGAGAAGACTTCAAACAAATACTTACAGGAAACCCCAATCAACTGCTTAGACATCTTTAGACCTGTAAAAGATCCTGAAGAAGAAATGGAAGGAATGAACGAAACAGCTGTGATGGTTAATAACATCAGACAAAATGAAAGGAAAGAAGATAAAGAACCAAAAGAGCTTAGAACTGTTCTGACTAAAGGCATCGCTGGCATCGGAAAAACAGTCTCTGTACAGAAGTTCATTCTGGACTGGGCAGAGGGAACAGCCAATCAGGATGTAGATTTCATGTTTGTGCTTCCATTCCGAGAGCTGAACCTGATTAAAGATGAGCAGTACAGTCTTTACACACTTCTCTGCACTTTTCATCCTGAGATCAAAGACCTGGGCTCTAGGATTTGTGATGAGCGCAAAGTTGTGTTTATCTTTGATGGTCTGGATGAAAGCAGAATTCCACTGAATTTTTCACAGTGTGAGAAAGTGTCTGACATCACTGCAACATCATCAGTGGGTGTGTTAATGACAAACCTTCTCAAAGGAGAGTTACTGCCCTCTGCTCACATCTGGATTACCTCCCGACCAGCAGCAGCCAATCAGATTCCTCCTCAGTATATCAACCGTGTTACAGAAATTCAGGGGTTTAATGACCCACAGAAGGAGGAGTACTTCAGGAAGAGAATCAGTGACCAAGACCAAGCCCAGAAAATCATCTCCCACATTAAGACAGCGAGGAGTCTCCACATCATGTGCCACATTCCCGTCTTCTGCTGGATCTCAGCCACTGTGCTTCAGCGAATCATGAAACAGAGTAATACAGAAATCCCTAAAACCCTGACTGAGATGTACTCCCACTTTCTGATCACTCAGACCAACAGGAAGAATGAGAAGTATGAAGAGAATCTAAACTTGGATCCAGTGAAATTGCTGGAATCTAACAGAACCATGCTTCTGAAACTGGCAAAACTGGCTTTTAAGCAGCTGATGAAGGGGAACGTGATGTTCTATGAAGAGGACCTGAGAGAGTGCAGTATTGATCTCACAGAGGCCTCAGTGTATTCTGGGATCTGCACTGAGATCTTTAGGGAGGAATGTGTGCTTTATCAAAGGAAGGTCTACAGCTTTGTACATCTGAGCTTTCAGGAGTTCCTGGCTGCTTTCTATGTGTTTCACTGCTACCTGAGCAAGAACATGAAGGACCTGGGGGTTTTTAAACCACAGAACAGAAAATGGGATGAAAATGTCTCACTGCATGTGCTCCTGATGAGAGCAGTGAGCAAAGCCTCAGGGAGTCAGAATGGACATCTGGATCTTTTCCTCCGTTTCCTGCTGGGCATCTCTCTTGACTCCAGTCAGAAGATCCTACAGGGCCTCCTGATCCACACAGAGAGCACCTCACAGAGCATCAAGCAAACAGTGACACACATCAAATACCTAATCTCAACAGAAGATCTTAATACTGACAGATCTATAAACCTGTTCCTCTGTCTGACTGAAATGAATGACCAGGATTTACCCAGAGAGATTCAGAAATACATAAATTCAGATGAAAGTTTAAAAAAGAATCTGTCTGCTCTGGAGTGTTTAGCTCTGTCCTACATGCTGCAGACCTCAGAGGAGGTGCTGGAAGAGCTGGACCTGAAGAAATACAGCACATCAAGAATTGCTTATATGAAACTGTTTCCAGCTGTGAACAACTGCAGAAAGGCTCTGTGAGTATCTAAATGTATATAATGGCTGTTAATGTTTTAGCAATAATGACTGAAGGCACAGAGAAACCAACTTTCTGCAGAGTCCATCACTACAGACCTTCAAACTTCATGTATCTTTAGATTAGCTTAAAAACAGTGCATAGAAACAAATGGGTTTCCATGGTCAAACAGCTCCATCCAAGCTTCACATCACCAGTCACAGGGCAACATCATATAGGTAGCTACAAAATTACCATAAAAAGGTATCTGTGAACTTACAATTACCAGAGTGACACAGTGACTGGAATCGTTCATTTTGTGTGTCATTGACACAAACAAGTAAAGCTCTGCTCAACTTAATGAAAATGAACAGTGATATGCGTTGTTGACTAACAATAAATGATTCGTCCCATAAATGACATTATGGAAAATGTTAGGATTATGAACAGAATAAATTAACCACATCAGGGGCGTTGCCTGGGTATGTACATGTGTGTGTGTATATATATATATATATATATATATATATATATATATATATATATATATATATATATATATATATAAGGGGTGTAAAGGGTTCACAAATAAAGGAACAGATATATTCCATCAGCAAGTCCATTCCTCAGTAAAGTATGTAAAACTGCAACAAATTATTAAAAGAAATATTAATAATTATTAGTCCTAAGGGGCATACACAATTAATTCTCATAGAATAGCTTATATATCCTGTATGTTTTTGCATATTTTTGCTTCTCCTAACCTGTTCTTTCTTTAGATCAATCCAGTCCTGATTAGTTCAGTTCATTTTAGTCCTGTCCACATTTCCTCTCTCCAGCTCAACCATCTTTTCTACCACTTTTAAATAATAAATCACACAACAATTAGGGCTGGGCGTGTCACGTCTTAGCCCTGTCTCATGTCTCTCTGTGTGTCCCACGTGACCTGTGCCCCTGTGTTCTGTTTCAGTACTTTTCCACCTGTGTCAATTTGTAGCTCCGCCCTCTAGCCCCAGGTGTTTCCACCTCCCTTTTGTGCTATAAAGCCTTCCTTTGTCTCTTGTCCTTCGTCAGTCTTTGCACTAACCCCTGTTGTTTGTCTCTCTGTGTCTCTTTGTGATTTCAGCCTTAGCCCTAGCCCTAGTTCCTTGTTTACATCTTCTTGTTTCTTGTTCCCTTTCATTCCCTGCTTAGTTTATTTATCCCTGTCTAGTTTAGCCTCTTGTTAGTTTTCCTTGTATATATATCCCTGCCTTGTTTAGTATTGTATTTATTCAGTCCCTCGTTTGTTTCTTTGTTTATTTACTCCCAGTTTATTTTGCTATTTATTATCTCTTGTTGGTTTGGTTTATGTTCTCTGGTTTCTCTCGTTTGTTTTGGTTTTTGGTTATTTGTTTATCTAGTTTAATTTATTTAGTTCACTCCCTTGATCCTTGTATATATCTCCCTGTTTTATGTTTAAGTGTTTACTTGTTTCTCGTTTCCTGGTTTATTTATATTTATTTATTTATTAAATTATTAATTTCTCACCCTACCTGCACTTGTGTCCGCCTCCTCGTCTCCCTGCCTGGGTCATCCGTGACAGGGCGACTTTCTGTTACACTTAAAGGTTTCTTTTTACTCATAAATGACAGAATAAGGGAGTTATGGCCAAGCTCACTAGCAGGCTCAGAGCCTTGTGGACAGACACTAGGATGTCCACATCTTGCCAGGTGGGTACAAGGTACTCAGACAGCTTTTAAATTTATTTTAAAAATTCATTATACATCCACACAGGTCCGGAACCCCCCCACATGTTTGGCCCTTAAAACAAGTACAAGGAGACAAATATATAAACTCCAAATAAAAATCAGACCCTTTACATTATTTATCTGTTTAAATTAAATTGCAATAGCACTTGGATTTTTAATAAAATTATATTTAATCAAAGGATCCCCCTCCCCGAATGCAGGCAACTACATAAAGAAAAATACAAGAGTATATCACAGTGTTCATTTTGACAGGTGATTTTGATATAGTTTTAGTCTTAGTCTTTTGACTAAAATGTATAATAGTTTTAGTTACATTTTAATCTATCAGAGTGACCTGTGATGAGTGACCTACCAAGTGAACCTGTAATGGAGGTGGGATGAATAAAGTCAAGTTTCTGAAATGATACACTTCTACTGCAGTACAGATTTATACTAACATTACTGGCTTTCAGTAGACTAGACTTACATTACTTAACAAGTGTATTTAAAACTCATCCAGTTCAGTAACAGCAATGTTTAGCTCTGTTCAAATACAGCTACACAGATTATATAATCTTCTGTATTTAGTAAAATATCCAGCACAACAGACTCTCTATCTGTTAAAAACTAAAAACACAAAGTAATCACTGTATAAACAGAGACAGAGGAGAATTCTGAACACAGGGTTTTCTAACAGGAACAGTGAGGGTTAGCAAAAAAGACGGAAAGTGCTTCTTTTCTGTGTTTACTAACCCATCACTCGTGCTAAAGTTAACGTTAATTTACAGGAAAAGTGAATTAACACGGCTAACGTGCGTTACCCATTAGTTTATTAGAATGCGTGTGGCGAGTGGTACTTGGCTGAGCAGGCAGTTCAGCGCGCTGCCTGATCGCGTGCTGTGCCTGTTTGCGACGCTACTTAAACAGGAAATAGAAATTAAAGTTTATCGAATCCTATCGCCCCGGCTAATCATAGTCATCGAGGAAAATATATATTGTGATAAACATCGATATCGTTTTATCGCCCAGCACTAACAACAATACACAAACCTTAACTCTAACCCTGAACTATTAAAATAAGTTTATTTTGCAACATTCACTCCTTTCCTTAAAATTAACTACTTTTGCAACATTCTTTCTATACTTTTCCCAGCTTGCTTAAACATTGTCACACTATTGAGTAAGTTGCTGTATAGTTGCTCAAAACATATAATTACATTTAAAAATAATTTGGATTTGCCTGGAATCCCTTTATTTACTCAGGACATGTGGTCTTACTGCAGTCTTACTGTGAAGTACAAATGAACAGAAGTCAGGTTTCTCAACCCTGTTCCTGCTTATTCCTACTGTTCTGCATATTCTAGAGCTTTCTCTGCTTTAAAGGCACTTAATGAAGTAAGTGGTTGTATAATGTGTCTAATACACTGCTGGATGATTGATTTATGGTCCATAGGGGGCTGAGGGATTTTAACATGTAAACTCAATAAAAAAGATTGTTTATTAGCTGATCAGTTGGATCCGGTGGAAAACATAAAATTTTAGGGCAGAGACCAGGGTTAAGAAACTGCTTTAAACTACCAACATAAAGTATTGTACTAAATTCTGGCTATCCACGACATCCAGCTTCTAGTTAACTAGTTAGATAAAAATTAATTTTCTTTCATTAGAGCTTACAGTAAGCCCTGCAATCTGAAATTAATAAACACAATTTAAAAATAAAATAGTTGGCTGATCAGGTACATCAGGGCAGGTTAAACATTACATTCATATATATATATATATATATTTATTTTTCTCAAATCTTGACTACCTATCTGGCTAATTCGAGTTAAGCTAACTGACTCACAAGCTGTTTTTTTATTAATCACACAGTGTGTTTGATCTCTGTGTTTTGATTTGTGTCTTTTTAACCAGCTATCAAAAACATTGTCATCACAGTTTACATGGTTAGACACCGTTACCGTTCTTATAAAAAAATCCCCGTAAATCCATATGTGTTTTAACATCAGCTTCAGCTGGACCCTGCTGCCTGAACTCACAAAACCCTGAAATATCCTCTGCAAAACCAGCATGCTGATTGGCTGTTTGTCCTGAAAGGCGAAACTTTATCCCTGAATCGGCTTTGAGGCCTGATCTGATGTCTACTGAACATTTTTAGAAGAAGCTGAAACATGCAGTCTGGAGATGTTCCCTTCAAACCAGAGACAGCTGGAACAGTTAGGGAGACCTCCAATATATGTGTGGCCATTGCAGAAACCTTACTGAGAGATACAGAAATCACTTGCTTGTCCCAATAGGTTGTGCAACAAAATATTACGTTTACTTAATTACTTTTTTAAATGATGCTGTTGAATCACAATTCAAAAGCAATGTCTGGTTGTCATAAATTGATTTTCAGTAAACCTTCATTTTTGGCAGTTTAAGGTTATTTAATTACCATTATGTTTTTATTTACAGACAGGCAACAACAATTTTATCTGTTTCATGATCATGCTCATGTGTTTCTCACATGACAATAATAAGAAAATGACTCTTGGATAATTTTTTCAATAAATCTTAGACCATTTACCAGCAACTTGGACATAGTTTTAACTAAACTCTGGTTACTCTTCTTGTTTAGACTTGCTGGCTGTGATCTCACCATGGAACACTGTGAAACTATCTGCTGTGCTCTGAAATCAGAAAGCTCCACGCTAAAAGAGCTGGACCTCAGTAACAATAACCTGCAGGATTCAGGAGTGGAGCTGCTCTCTGCTGGACTGAAAAGCTCACACTGTAAACTGGAGACACTCAGGTCAGTACCTCCCATTATATATTGCTGAATGGTAAACTAGTAAAAAATGGTTTACCAGTTCAAAAAACAGTTTAACTAGAAAGAATGATTTATTATTAGTTATTAATATTACTTTCAATCTTGCTCTTAAAAATAACTCAGTTTACTGTAATGTGATATGCAAATTGAAAAAAGCACATACTGCACGATATCTGTTTGTGTATATACAGTGCTGTGAAAAAGTATTTGCCCCCCTACATATTTCTTTTGTTTTTTCTTTTTTGTGATACTGATGTTTTTCTGAATGTCAAACAAACTTTAATGTCAGACAAATATAATCTGAGTAAATACAAAAAGCACTTTTAAATGTTAATTCTATGTATTAAAGGAAAAAAACAATTCAAACCAATCTAGCCCTGTGTGAAAAAGTGTTTGCCCCTTAAAACCAATAACTCGGTTTTGTCACATTTAAGCGGCAACAACTGCAATCAAGCTTTACTGATAACTGGCAGTGAGTCTTTCACATCTCTGTGGAGGAATTTTGTTTTACTCTTCTTTACAGAATTGTTTTACTTCAGACATATTTTGGGGGTTTTCCAGCATAAACGTCCTGTTTAATCATCCACAGCATCTCATTCTGACTTCGACTAGGCCACTCCAAAACCTTAATTTTATTTTTTTGAAGCCATTCAGTGGTGAACTTGTTTATCTGCTTTGGATCATTGTCCTGCTGCAGAACCCAAGTACACCTGAGTTTGAGGTCATAAACAGATTCATATTCAATTCTCCTTCAGGATTGTCTGGTAAACAGAAGAATTCCTGGTTCCTGGTTACAGCACGTTATCCAAACCCTGAAGCAGCAAAGCAGCCCCAGATTATCACACTACCACCACCATGTTTTACTTTCAGTATGATGGTCTTTTTCTAAAATTATGTGATAGTTTTACAACAGATGTGATGGGACACATACCTTCCAAAAAGCTCCACTTTTGGCACATCAGTACAAAGAATATTTACCCAAAGTTGTGGCGATCATCAAGATGCTTTTTGGTAAATGTGAGATGCCTTGTAATTTTTTGTGCCTTGTAATTCTCCTATGGAGACCATTTTTGAACAGTCTCTTTCTTATTATTGAGTTAACACTGACCTTAACTGATGACCTGCAGTTCATTAAATGTTGTTCTGGGTTAGTTTGTGACCTCCTGGATGAGTTGTCCATGCCCTTTTGGAATAATTTTGGTCGTTTGGTTTCGCTGGGAAGGTTCACCAGTGCTCCATTACATTATGTGTTGATTTTTGCGATCGTTTATCTGCTTCATGTTGTCAGAAAAGTTCTATTTAAGTGATTTCTTGATTCTACAGGTCTGGCAGTAATAGGATTACATTTACATTTACAATTACATTTAATAAAGGGGGGGGGGCAAACACTTTTTCACATAGGGCCAGACTGGTTTGGATAGTTATTTTTATATGAAATCGTCATGTAAAAAGTGATTTGTATATTTACTCGGGTAATATTTGTCTGATATAAAATTTAGTTTGACAATCTTAAAAAAAAAAAATTTAAGGTTGCAACACATCCAAAGAAGATAGGACATGGGAAACAAAAGCCTGAAAAAAATGTGGAAAGTTGGACATGGAGTGGCCTGCCCCTCATCTGTCCAAAAAAGAGACCAGATTCGTGGGATTTTTCCTTCCCCCGGCTCCGCAAGTGGTGAAGCACTGTCTTCCACTTTTCCCCGACTTCATGACAGAGCTGATGTCGTCTTGGGCTAAACCGCTATCAACCCACACCACGGTGCCTAGTTACGCACAGTTTCTCGAGCTGGAAGGGTCAGAGGAGGCGGGGCTGCTAAACCCCCCTTCGATGGAGCCTTTGCTGGCAGCGTACCTGACTCGGTCTCATACTCAGGGAGTCGCGGGACCAGCTGTGCTTCCCAAGCACTGCCGGTTCTCCTTCTCCCAGCTAGACAAGATTTACCGCGCGCAGGCAGGCACGGCCAGAGCGATGAGTTCAGTCACTCTCCTGCAGACTTACCAGGCAATGTGTCTAGCCAAACTCGGAGACCAGCTACCCGCGGACAGCCCACAAACAGCTCTGCTAAATGAGGTTATAATTGCCTCAGATTACATCCTGCGTATGTCTCGCTGCGCAGCTCTTTCGCTGGGCTGAGGAATGGTGTCAACTGTTGTGGCACAGTGCCACTTGTGGCTAACACTGTGTAACATGCCAGACAGAGACCGGGCGACTTATTTGGACAAGCCGTTCTCCTCGGCAGGTCTGTTTGGCCAGTCACTCGAAGCCATTCAAGCCAAGTTCGAGCTGAGGAAAAAGCAGACGGAGGCTTTGCGATCTATTCTGGCAAGACGGGAGATGAAGCAGACGCCGCAGTTGACTGCCCGCAAACCAGCAGTGCCGCTTCCTCCGATGAAGAGGCCCGCTGCTACGGTTACTGTGGGGAATCCCCAGCCTAAGCAGCAGCAGCAGCCCAAACACACTCCACGCCACTCAGCCTGGAGCAAAGGTCCTCCAGAGGTTACACATACATTATGTGTTGTACCGAGTGAATCGACTGAAAGGGAGCATTAGGTTATGAATATAACCCCTGTTCCCTGAAGGAGAGGAACAAGGTACAACACAGGTTGCCCCGCTTCGCTGTTAGCTCAGTGAAGAGCAGCATCTTGAACTGAGGAGTGATGCTGGTGACGTGGGGTTATATGCAGGGGGCGGGCCCTCCTGCACTCGTCACTATGCATCATCTGCCTTTTAGGCGTGATTAAAGGTGTCTTCAGCCAGACACGCAAGGGCGTGATATCCCATACATTATGTGTTGTACCTCGTTCCTCTCCTTCAGGTTATATTCATAAACTAACGTTTTCTGCCTCTTAAATGCACAGATTTCTCCAGATTCTCTCAATCTTTGGATGACATTGTGGACTGTAGATGATGAAGTCCCTAAATTCCTTGCAGCTGCACATAGATAAACATTGTTCCTCTACTATTAGACAATTTGCTAATGCAGTTGTTCACAAAGTTCTGAACCTTTCCCCATCCTTGCTCGTGAATGACGTGGATGAGTCTTTCACGGATGCTTCTTTTTACCCAATCATAACACTCACCTGTTTACCTGTTCAATGTTCCAAACAGGTTTTTTTTTGAGGACATTTGATGTCTCAGGCAGCCTTGTATTAAAAATGTACATCTTACCTGATGCAAAGAAAAAAAAAGTGTCCTGTGGTCTGACAACACCAAATTTCTAATTAAGCAAAAGAGAAAAGAACTGTCCAGATACTTCAAGTTCAAGTAGTTTTATTGTCAATACTGCATATGTACAGGACATATAGAGGTTTCTTCTACCCAAAGTTACGGCAAACAAAACAAGCAATTGTTGACTAAAGTACAATTAAATAAAATGATAAATTATTTAAGAATGATTGAGAATTAGACACTAAATTTACAGTTTATGTGCTCAAATGTACAATACAACAAGGTTACCGATGTAGACATACATGAGGGTAAAAATATCCAAGACAACATATGCTGCCATTCAAGGGACATCTTTTTCAGGAATGTCCTTACTTCAGCAAGACGATGCCGAGCCACATTCTGCACGTTAAAAAAAGCATGCCTTAACAGTAAAAGAGTATGGATACTAGACTGGCCTGCCTCCCATTGAAAATGTGTGGCACAAGCAAGAATGGCAAAGAATTCCAGATACAAAGCTTTAACAATTATTGTTCTCAGTTCACAATTGCTAATTGAGTGTTTCTAATGTAACACAGTGATAAACATGGCCCTGTCCTAACTTCTTTGGAACATGTTACATCAAACTTAAAATGAGTGAATATTTGCTAAAAAACAAAAATATGTATTATAAAATATCTTGTCTTTGTAGTGTATTTGTTTTTATTTATGTCTTACATAACATTTCAATTTCATTGGAACTGTTGTTGTATAAAATCTCTCCAATAAAAGTTTCTCATTTAAATTTTTGGCTTCTATTCTTACTCTGCAGACTAGTTAGCTGTAATCTTGGTCAAAAGACGTGTGCAAATCTAGAATCAGTTTTAAACCTGGAAAGCTCCTGCCTGAAAAATCTGGACCTCAGTTACAATGACCTGCAGGATTCAGGAGTTGATTTGCTCTGTGCTGGATTACAGAGTTCACGCTGTCATCTGGAGACACTCAGGTTAGTATTACTGTTAAATTGTTACTGAAATAATACTAGTAATATATTACTAGTAATAGACTGTTTACTGGTTTATTTTCATTACGGCATTACGTTCATTTTTACCCTAATACTGCTATGCCTTTTAAACTTAAATTCAAGGATTCAAGGAGATTTTATTGTCATTCGCATCACATGTGTTACATGAGGAACGAAATTGTGATCTCACAATCTAGTTTACACCCAATTGTAGATAAAGTAGATAAATATAGATAAAATAAAATAAAAATAAGAACACAATAAAAGGTGGCAGCAACATGAAGTACAGAGCGCAAGTTTGCTATAGCAGCATGATAGTGTGAATTAAGAGCATACAGTGTCTCGGTGCAGTTTAAAGTGACAGTGTTTGTAAACAGTAATTGTCCTTGTAAAGTGTCAGTGCAGACTGTTGTTTAGGTGGAGTTTAAGAGTCTTACAACTTCTGTAATGAAGCTGTTTCTGAGTCTGGTTGTTTTGCACTTGATGCTCCGCAGCCTCCGGCCTGAGGGGAGCAGGACAAAAAGTGCGTGTGCTGGGTGGGTAGGATCCTTCCTGATGCAGGTGGCCCTTTTCCTGCATCTGGAGGTGTAGATGTCCGTGGTGCTGAGGAAGCTGCAGCAATCTTCTGTGCAGCTTCACCACCCTCTGCAGAGCTTTCCTGTCTGCAGCAGAGTAGCTTCCATGCCACACATAGATGCTGGAGCACACAACGCTCTCCACCACACATCTATAGAAGGAGATGAGGACTGTGCTCCTGAGTATATATACACCTGTAATTCACTATTGTACTTAATATCCCTCCTTTTTGTGAAATTTGTTGCCACTCTCCAGACTAGCTAGATGTAAAAAATCTTAAAAATCTGGGATCAGTTTTAAATCTCGGAAGCTCCACCCTAAAATAGATGGACCTCAGTTACACTGACCTGCAGGATTCAGGAAGTGAGCTGCTCTCTGCTGGACTGAAGAGTTCTCACTGTAAACTGCACATTCTCAGGCTCAATTCATTACTTAATGGTCAACACTGCAATTTCTATGATAAATATAACTTGACCCTGGTTAATGAGTACCGCACACATTTCACACTATAGAGAAGTGCAGCAGCAACATTGGCAAGGAAAAACTCACTCGTATTAAAAGAAAGAAAAACAAAAAAGACCAAGAAAGACTGTGGATGGCCAAGCTGCTTTGTAAAAAGACAAATAAAGACTGTAGATGGCCAAGCTGCATTCACTGTGATATTTTTGTTTAATACAAATTTTTTAAACCATATGTATTGTTTGTTGCTTTTTACAAATATGTGCTACTTTGTATTGGTCTATCACTTAAAATCTCAATGAAAGTTTGTTGTAAGGTAACATAATGTGAAAAGGTTCAAGAGTTATGAATACTTTGGAAGCCACTGTATGTTAGTCACTTGAACGGTGTACTCCCATCACTGGCATGGGAAATTGATGCTAGATCCATATATCTCATGATCTGTTGCAGAACGCATGAAAACATTTTAAGAAAATGATTTGTAGTGCATTTTCTCCCCTAAATCACATTAGATCGTCATTGTTTTCCATGAACTCTGTACTCTGTTTACTCTTCTTGTGCAGACTAGCTGGCTGTGATCTCACCATGAAACAATGTGAAACTATCTGCTGTACTATGAAGTCAGAAAGCTTCACTCTAAAAGAGCTGGACCTCAGTAACAATGACCTGCAGGATTCAGGAGTGGAGCTGCTCTTTGATGGACTACAGAGTTCCCACTGGATACTGGGTACACTTAGGTCAGTCCCAACTGTAATTCATTACTGAATTAAATGAGTAGTGAGTGTACTGGTTCAAATTCTTCCTATATGGTATGTTTATTACCCTGAGTCTATCTTGAAAAAAAAAAACACAGAACCAAATTTAATTTGTTAATTTCTGTAAGTGGTTCTTTCTCATGACCATGAAGTAACAATAACTACTAAATAAGAGGAATTGTGTTAAATGGCTACAGACTACGCTTGCCCATGAACCCCTGGATCTGCAGCCTTATCTAAAGGGAATAACATTAATTACCAAAAGCTAAACTAAACAAGTAAGTTTTCAGTCTAGACTTATAGATTGAGACTGTGTCTGATTCCCGAACATATTCGGGGAGATTATTCCAGAGTTGAGGCGCTTTATAAGAGCTCCTCTGAATTTTAGGAACTACTAGGAAACCAGCACCCTGAGATCTAAGTAATCGCGGTGGTTCTGCCTGCAGCATTTTGAGCTAGCTGAAATTTGTTTAAGTTACTGCCGGAACACCCAGACAGAAGCGCATTACAATAATGTAGCCTTGAGGTAATGAAGGCATGTACTAATTTTTCTGCGCCATGCAGTGATAGGGTGTTTCTTAGTTTGGCAATATTACGGAGGTGTAGAAAAGCTGTTTTAGTAAAATTAGATATGTGTTTATCGAATGCTAGATCTGAATCTATAATAACGCCAAGGTTTTTAGCTGCTGAACCAGGGTGTGACGGAGAAGTTGGCCAGATTTAGCATTAAGTCTGATCATTTATTTCTAGCAGCTTTGGGGCCTAATAGGAGAACTTCTGTTTTATCACTATTTAATAGGAGGAAGTTGTGCGACATCCATGATTCATAATTTATCCTCACAAACTGATAACGATCGGTTAAGTATGATTTATACCATGATAAAGCAGTTGCAGTCACATCGACCATGTTCTCTAATCTTTCTGGAAGGATATTATGATCTATTGTATCAAAGGCTGCACTCAGATCGAGAAGTACCAGTAGGGAAACATAGCCTTGGTCGGCGGCTATAAGCAGATCATTCTCTCTAGTTCTAGCTGTGGAAGTGGGTTAAAGACTTCCAACCTAATTCCTTAAAGTCCACTTCATGGAACACCACAGTAAAGTCCACTTTGACTTTACTGTAATCTTTGTTTACCCTCACTCTCCAGGCTAGCTATGTGTAATCTTGGGGTAAAGGCATGTGAAAATCTGGCATCAGTTGTAAGCCTGGAAAGTTCCTGCCTGAAAGAGCTGGACCTCAGTAACAACAACCTTCAGGATTCAGGAGTGGAGCTGCTCTCTGCTGGACTGAAGAGTTCACATTGTGAACTGCAGATTCTCAGGTAAGTACCTCTCTCAATTCATTACTAAAGGATAAATATGTTTGAACCAGTTTAATGTCACACTTTTATAAAGCAGTACTACTGATATTGTTGGACTTTGATGAATTCTTTAATAATTTTCATTTAAATTTCCCACCGTATACAAACTCTTAAACTCTATACACCAGACAAGAACAACGCCGTGACCAACACCTTTCTAGGTGCATTTTGATCTTTTAAAATCTCTACTAAGCATATAGCAGCATCTTATAGGTCTATAATAACAGATTTTAGCACCTGTTTTGTTTCTGTCTATACTTTATCATTCTTCTTTCACCCTGTTCCTCAATGGTCAATACCCAGATGACCACCACAGTGCAGTTATTAGCTTTCATCAGTGGTCACTGGAACATGTAGACTTTCGTAACACAGTCATAATAATATGTGTGAGTGGTGGTATTGCTGAAGCTTTTAATACATTTTTCTCTGAATGTGTAATCTAAAGAGCATTTAATGTGCTTATAGAATTTACAGTTTGCTGTAGAATCAAATGATAAACATAAACCTAAATATATAGTTATTTAAACTTACTTTCTGCTGTCTGAATTCTAAATGCAATGTAATATAATTTTCCTTTCTCTCAACTTGCCTCTCTGATTTCCCTCTTTCTCTGCAGATTATCTGGTTGTATGGTCTCAGAGAAAGGCTGTTCTTCTTTGGCTGCAGCTCTAAGTTCAAATCCCTCCCACCTGAAGGAACTGGACCTGACCTTCAACCACCCAGGAGAATCAGGACAACAGCTGTTCTCTGCTAGACTAGAAGATCCAGGCTACACGGTCAGGTATGAACAACTGTTCTGATGTGTGTGTTTGTGGGTGTTGGTAAAAGTGGAGGATCATGTGTTATTGGTCTGGTTGTGCACAACCTGTTGAAAGTTAGCAAGCAGCTCCCCTCAATCTTACATGTAGTTCTTATATTGAACATGGTATAAAAACAACCTCCATATTTTTCAGTTAAGGAAAATTGGAAAATATGAAAATCTGACAAATTTGCCAAATCTGACAAATTTTATAAATGGCATTTTATATGTGTAAACATCTTGAAAATTGTATTTATTAAAACAGTAATTCAAATAGCCAAGTGAATTAACTTAACTACCCTGCACTAGTGAAAAGTGTTTGTACACAAATCTGTTTGGAGGCATTTTCCAATATGGCTTGGTCACAACAATCTGGAGCCGTCATGAAATCATCTGATGAGCAGGACTGATAGAACTCAAACACATAAATGGGCCTACTAAAAAAAAAAACTTAACAAGAGACTAGGTGTGAGAATGTCTGTCTAAAATACATTTTTATAAACATATAAACATTAAAATGTAAGAATGCTTAAAACACTGTGAAAACTGTGTCGAACTCAGAAGCAAAAACTGAAGCTTAGAAAATTCACAAAGACACAAAAATAAAAACACAGACTGTCTAAATCCAAACTGAAATAGCTTTCTAATAACTGCAAAGAATAATAAAGTAACTAAGTATATTTAAAAATATATATTTTTCTCTTTTGAATTTGCAACATACAATTTGTCCTTTTTATTTTTTACATTTTGATTGCAGTTTAAATTTTTTGGCACAAAATTCATTCCATAGACTCTTCTGAACCTGTGGACTCATGAGCTGTGCAATTAAGTGTAAATGTTAGAGTCTGCAGCATTTGGAGCCAATTTTGCTTTTCCCTGGACAAAAAAATTATATCGGTAATTATCGCAATAAGAAATGTTTCAGTAACGGTGATATTCTTTTTGTGCTATATCGATATGTATTTTTTACAGAATTTTTAACAGACAGACGTTTTGTACTGACGTCAGTTCGAGCTGAACACAATAGGTCTCCTAACCTCCCAGATAAGACACTTTTTCTTTACTGAAATTCCCACAAGTGCCTAAAACATTTGCACAGTACTGTATATTTAAAGTATTATATAGTTTTTGTGAGAGGAGGCTTCAAAGAACTAAATACAATTTTCAGACAGTTGTAGGTACAGATTTCCATTGCAGGGATGTTTAGCAGTTTTTCGGAGGGCTTCAAAGTATTTATATCGATATCAAAATGATATCACATCAACCGAAATTAAGGAATATATTGTGATATAAATTTTGGCCATATCATCCAGCACTAGCTCTAATCATGTTGCCCAGCATGCAATTGAATTGCTCAACATTGCCATAACCCATGGGATGATAGCTTGTATTTCTTGCCTTTTTACCCCAAGAATCTGCAGTAACTCTTGAATCAGGTGGTTCTCAAAATTTGAACCTTAGTCTGAGTGAATGTGCTCCAGGAATCTAAACACACAGAAGAATCTGTGCCATAGTTGCAAGTGTGGCGGGGAGCAAGCGGTAGGACTTAATAAAAATAATTAATTTACCTAAACTATGTAAATACCTTAGTTACCCTTACACCAGTGCAGCCAACTACGCCACTTTGGGAATTGCACCCAAAGAAATTTAACACTTCAGGTTCGTGGGTACCAGAAAGTACAAGGACAAGGATTTCAACTAACCAAAAGGATTTTATTAATCAAAATAGGCTTATAAAAAAATAAGATAATAGATAGATAGATAGATAGATAGATAGATAGACAGATAGATAGATACACACAGCTGCAAAACAGAGAAAATTTTAATATTAATATCACCAGAACCACTCAATACTCAAAAACACATTAAAATCAACAACAGGTCATTTGAGTCAAGAAATTACAAAGAAGCTAATTATTTTAATTGTTGTAGGGCTGAAGCTCACCAGGTGGGGGCCAAAATTTAACTAAAAAAATATCAAAATCACAACAAAAGTCACCCGTGCAACAAAAATAAATCAAATCCCAACCAGTAAAGCAAAGTGAAAATAATACTTAAATCTCCCCTCCTGGATCCCTCATGCACCTACTCCACAACTACCAAATAAAATCAGAAATATAAAAAGGACCACAATACAATGGCTCAAAATACAGTTTAGATTGGGTTAACTATTGCACACAGCAAACAATTTACAGATGAAGCATCAGTGCACAAAAATAACAATGCATACACCACAGGTGTAATATAGTTGCACTGATAGTAGACGGAGTTTTATAAACAAATAGTAAGTAAGTAAGAGTAGAGCTTTTCAGCTATAAAACAGTGTGCATGAGCACAAGCTGCAGTCCGATAATTCAGCACAGAATGATATAGGTTTCCACCACAGTTATCAACACACTTAAGAGCATAAAAGTGTCTTAGAGCTTCATTAAAACTTCTCTGGAGGCAAAACGGCAGCTTATTTCACCGTTACAGGATGCTATGTTCATGCAACAGCCAGTAGTCACACCAGATCGGCTGGACCCGCTAAATTAAAAACACAGAGGGCATAAATATGAAGTTTAAACCCATTTTACTACCCCCTGATTAGATAAGCGGTTCGTATACTTACAGAGCTGATGAAAATGCCGTCAGGCAGCGTTACAATTGGTCAGACGCCAACAATTCCCACTGAGGAGTTAAACTGAAACCAAAACAAACAGTAACTCACGGGTACAGCGCTATACTACCAAATTACGCTGCATATACGGAGCATTTACCTGAGAACTGGGATAAGCCAGACTCGAGTGCAGTTTCAGAGGATGAGGCAGCAACAAAACGCTCTAAATAAAACAAATAAATTAACTAAACGCTGACTTACACGTGCGTTTCTCCCTCACACACAAAGCCAAACATACCTCTGAGCCACGCGGTGAAGCGGAAGGGGGAGGGGGGAACCCAAGGCAGACGCTGCAGCATGCAAAAAGAAGCCCTTTTATAGGAGCACCAAATAACTAACTCAAATCAACCACCCGGTAATCATAATTCTAAATACTTAAATTAATACTACCAAACATTAACAAAAAAAAGGTACCCCCAAGTAATTATTATTACTATTATTATTATTATTATTATTATTATTATTATTATTATAAATAATTAGTCCTGCCACACAAGCTACTTATCTGGCTGACCGGTCATTGCAGACAAAAGAATGAGACATTTTAGTAAAATGGTCTGTAACCACCAAGACGTTCACACTCTTACCACAAGAGTCTTTTGCACTCCAAAAATCTATACAGACCAGTTCTATTTGTCATGAAGTTCTCACACTATCGACTGGAGCATTGCCTTCGGGCTCTGGGGTCTTACTCACTACACAGCCTTTACAGTGCTTGACATATTTCTGTATGTCTTGTTCCATGTCAACCCAAAAGAATCTCTGCCTTGTCAAGTAGAGTGTTCTGCTCTGTCTTTGGCATAGGTGTCAAGTAACAAAGTAGAAATATTTGTTACCTTATTTAAGTAGAAATTTTGGGTATCTATACTTAAGTGGATTCATTTTTTATTTAGATGACTTTACTTCTACTCCTTCCTTTTTTACGCATTTATCAGTATTTTCTACTCCTTACATTTTTAAAAATAGGCTCATTACTCATATTTCATTCTGGCAACATAAAAAAACAAACAGATAAATTGCTTCATCAGGAAAGCTTGTGGTTGAATAACAAGTATAAACATATAGGGTAAGTGTACCCATTAAGCCCATGAACCCTTTAAGCCCACTTTCAACTTTGATGTCAATTTACAAACAAAGGAAAACATATATTTTAGCATCCATTAATTTATCCAATCAAATGGTTTGTTACTTCCATAACATTTTTTATTGCATACAAATCACATTTTCCATTGTTGAGTTAGCCCCGCCCAAGTGTATACAGTCTCGGGACCCCTGACAAGAAGACACTGCAAAACTTTGGTGTTTTGAGACCTGTCAGGAATCAGCAATTTTCAGCTATTTTCAGCCACATCTTTGGTAAGTACATTAATATAATGTCAAATTAGAGCTAAATGTACCAATTTTGATATGTAATTAAATAGTATTTTGCCGTATTATACTATTTTTCTTCAAATGGAAATATGAGTTTATGAGCTAGCAAACATAGCTAACGCTAATGCTAACACCCCTAGCCCTGTTAATGCTACACTTCCACAATAATTAAGGTTGTCAGCTACAAATAGTAAGCATTTTGTTATACATTTAACATTGATATTTAGACAAATGCATCATAAATTGTTCTGTGAAGCCGATTAATTTAATAAATTAGCTTTTTTTTACAGGTGGGCTTAAATGGTACATCCTATCAAAATGCAAGCAGACTGCAGCGAGCACATGTTAATATGCAATAACAAAAACTTTATATTTCTGAATGTGGGCATAGTAGTATCTGCTGTAATGTTTGATGCAAACTATATTTAAGCTTCATGCATGGATTTGTGAGCATATCTTACATTTTGAAAGGAAATCATTGTCTTTTTTCAGCGTTCTTCTCTGCGGAACTATTTAAGCCCAGTATGCTCCATTTAAGCCCACCTCATGTATTTCAACAGGGAATTTGCTCTAGTACAAGTTAAATACATTTTTCTGTTCAAAAGTAACAGTTCACTGTGTGACTTTAAATTACTGATCTACTTTAATAGATAGATAGATAGATAGATAGATAGATAGATAGATAGATAGATAGATAGATAGATAGATAGATAGACAGACAGACAGAAATCTTATGAATATAGATGTCTTTTTTTGTTTTCAGCAAGGAAATGTCGACAAAGAGAAAGAACTACAGCACCTGTCCAAAAATGGTAGAGGCATGTCGCCTTTACCATGATGGAACAATAAAGAACTTGTCCGTGCTAGCAAAACAATGTGGCGTGGACTGAAAATCTTTGAGGGAAAGAGTGAAGGCCAAGGTCAGAGTTGAGGCTCATCAGGGATGGGAGACCTTCCTCAGTTCAGTGGTAGAGAGGGAAATTTCTGAGAGTCTTCAGGTAGGCTGTGAACAAGGGCTAGAGTGCACAAAACAGGTTAAGTCTAATATGAAAGGACAAAATGGACGATGTGATCTTAAAGTGCCTTACACTACTGTTTCTAACTTTTTACAATCTCTGCAGGTCCTCTGTGACTGGGGTTGGGGCCTTACCCGTGCTGACCTTTTAGATCTTGTTGAAGACTACATTCTGGATAATGACCTTCAGAGCCCATTTACTAATGGGAGGCCAGGACGCAAATGGTTTAAACGTTTCATGCGAGATCATCCTGAGCTTACCATTCGCAAATCGGAACAGTTTTCTGTGGCTAGATGGGAGGCCTCAGCTAATGCTGACATATTGAACCACTGGTTCGAGCTTCTCAAAAGGGAAATGGATCTTGCTGGTGTCACAGCAAAGCCTCAAAACATTTACAATGTTGATGAGACAGGGTTTGTGACTGATGCATCTTCAGGATACGTCCTGGCTCAAAGAGGTTCACAGAATGTGTACCAGAGTACAGGAGGAAGTGGTAAGGAGCAGGTAACCGTCTGTATCACTGGGAATGCTGCTGGCCTCATTCTGCCACCAATGATTGTGTACAAAGGTAAACATCTGTACAGTTCTTGGTGTGAAGGTGGACCAGATCGTGCACGCTTCGCAGTTACCGACCATGGCTGGATGGAAAAGATTGTCTTTTTAGATTACTTTACAAATCTCTTCCTACCAGATCTTTCAGATCTGACCTCACCTCGTCTTTTAATATTTGATGGCCATACCTCACATGTGTCCCTGAGTCTTGCAGTGAAGGCAAAAGAAAATAATGTAGTGCTACTTCGTCTCCCCTCTCACCTGACACATGATTTGCAGCCTTTGGATAAAGCTGTGTTTGGAGAAGTGAAGAAGCAGTGGCGAACAAAACTTCGTTGCCATGCAAGGGTCAGCAGGGACAAAATTAGGAAGGAGGATTTTCCTCTAAAACTGAAAGGTGCGCTGGATGCTGGCTTAAAGTCTAAAAACATCATCAGCGGGTTCGAAAGTACAGGGATTTATCCATTAAACCTAAGGCGTGCACTTGAGGGCGTGAAGACCAACACACCATTCGCAGCAGAACATACTTCCAACACAACTGAAGAATCTCCAACCATCCCACTGACCACACTTCCAGATGTGCCTCCAGCTATGCCATTACCTGTGCTTGCAGCATCAACAAACGAATCGACAACAATCAATCCTCCACTTCTGACAGTGGGTGATGAGTCAGCCTCTCAGATCATCCTAAGTGTTGAAATGATACCGGGCTCTAACATATTGAGCATCACCAACATCGAAGTGTCAGACCACCAGACTGCGTCATCCTCTAACCCAGGCACGTCCTCAAATGCTTCTCCCACCTCAAACACTGGAATAAAGGAATATTTTCTGAAACGCATCATGCCAAAGGAAAAAGTTCCGGCAAACAAAAAAAAGAGAATCACAAACCTGAAGTATGGAGAGTCTCTTACCTCAGAGCAGGCTTTAGAAAGATTAAATGAGGCTGAAAGAAAGAAAGTGAACAAACAAAAACAGGAAAAGAAGAAAATAAAAGGAGCCAACCACAACAAGGAAGACGGTAAGACTGACGAGAACCCTGATATCCATTATGGGCAAGAGGCCAATACAAGTGATGCAGAAGACTTTGCAGTAGAATGTGACATGTACTACGCTGTGATGTTTACTAAGCCTGCAGCATACTATATAGCACGTGTCCTGAATGAGACCACTCCACCAGAAGGTGAGACTTCATATGTTATGAAGTTTCTTGACCGTGGCCCAAATAACACCTACAATCTGCCTTCAAGGGATAAGGTTGAAGATGTTGAACGGAAGCTCATTCTTTGCAGGGCAAACCTGGAGGGAGCTGGCCCATTCTACCTGAGCAACCACATTGAGGTGGAGACAAAACTTAAAGTTATCAAATCTATTTATTGAATTGCATGAAACAAGCTCAGATAAAATAGAGTAAATGGGGCAAAATGTCAATAAGGCTACATTGGAGATTTTTAGACAATTCTGCTTCTAAACTGGTTTTCATTACAACCTTTTTTTTATTAGACTAAAACAGAAACTGAATGAAATGTTTCATTGTTGTTGTGTACTGCACTGTTTGTCATTTGTTCAGATGATCTTTATTACAAAGAGATTAAAAAAAACATTCACTGTTATCTAATAAATATACTGTTGTTTATTTTTAATTGAATTGCCTGAAATGGAACTAAAATAAATTATTCATTGTTCCATCTTGTGTACTGAACTGTTTGTCATGTCATGTTCAAATGATGATCTTGTTCAAAAGGGATTAAAACAAAAACATTTTCACTGTTATTGATTAAATATATTGCTGTTCACTTAAAAAAAATCATTAAACAAGTTTATTTGATCAAAAAATTATGTTATGGGCTTATTTGGAACACACATGGGCTTAAATGGTACTATGGTACCAATTAAGCCCATGCCAGACTTTTGACATTTTCCCTAAAATTTCTTAATTTTGTATTTTGAAATGTACATCAACTAATTAATAAATATTCAAACGAGAGATACATATTGCCCTTTAACAAATTATGTCACTTACAAATCATGTCAATATCTCGAAAAAATTGCAAAACTTAGATATTGGTGGGCTTAATGGCTACACTTACCCTACATATATATATATACATATAAACATATTCAGACCCTCTTTTGGATTGTATTTGATCTATCCTACCTGTCCGTCACGTCAAACTCCAGCAAGAACAAAACAGATGCATGTAGCTTTATGGAAGGTGCTCGACAGGAAAGGAGTGAGATGTCACGCTCTGAACTGAGACCCATGAGAAAGTTTGTAGCAAGGAAGACCCCAATTATGTGTCTCCAGCTGCAGCAAGTGGCTTTGGAATGGTTGGAACAACCCTTTCGGAAAAGTAAACTGAATGTTTCCTTCAGTCAGTAATGGACAAGATATTGTAGTAACCTAGTGATGCACTAAAGAATTTGAAATGTTTGCTGTGGCTTGGTACTTGCCTATACATGCCTATACATGCTTGCTAGATCTAGGCTATGATTCAGGGTTGAAATCTTGCAAGCAAAAGCTAATCCCAGGATTTCTCTCCAATTGCCTGGCTGGCTCTGGTGCTAATTGAACCTAATCTCTGGGATGGATTTTTAATTTCTGGACCTGGATTACCCACCTTTAGCTACGCGTGAGTTTGGGTCATCCTTAAAGAACCATTCTAGGTTCCAAGCTGGTTAAGAGAGCGATGAGAGTAGGCAACACTGGCATCAAAAGCAAAAGTCATAAAATGTCATAATTAATCTGTCTGTGTTTATGAATAATTATAGGCTCAATATAGACACCTAATATGCAGTATATTAAGTCTTAGAATCTCTGCCTTTCAGTTGTCTTGCCTATTTAGCTGTATTTCCTTTTATAAAATAAACATTTACGAAATATGCCTTTTTCTATTAAAAATATTATTTATAATTTGCATATTTGCGTTTTTCGTACGTCCATATTTGATCCAATGCGGACATGTAATACGGAACTGCAAACCATTTCACTGTACGGTTCCTGAATTAGATCCAAAAAAGTGCGTTAGGCTGTGTTATACAGTTTTACAGCAGCTTGTGTAATTAATCCCCCAGGGTTTCTAGAGGTCAACACTCACACACACCCAGCCCCCACCAGTGCTTACCTCTCCCTGCTGCTTCAAAATCGCTCCAAATGAGTAAATCCATCAATCCATTTGCCAAATCTTCATTTACCTTTAAGAAATTTGAGGCATAAAAAATTATAATAACGATTGTAACGCCTTATTTAAAGGTTTGGCTGGGTTTACAGCTTACTAATGCAGAATCTTTGAAGAAAGACATGTGAATCAGCTCTGTCGACCAATCAGGTGCGGGGAGGGGTAACCCGACACTGTCGGATGTAACCCGACACTGTTACTGAGCAGAGAGTCCTATTTTTCTGCTTTGTTTACTGCAGAACTCTGTACATTCATATGCCATAGATTTGATAGCTTAAATATTATCTGCAACAAATAAAGACAAAAAGAGAATTAAATGAGTCCAAATTTTTGACTGGTACAGTGCATCTGGAAAGTATTCACAGCGCTTCACTTTTTCCACATTTTATTACGTTACAGCCTTATTCCAAATTGTATTAAATTAATCTCTTTCCTCAAAATTCTACACAAAATACCCAATTATGACCATGTGAAAAAAGTTTTCTTGAGAGTTTTGAAAATGTATTAAAATTTAAAAACAAAGAAATCATATTTACATAAGTATTCACAGCCTTTGCTTAATACTTTGTAGAACCACCCTTGGCAGCAACTACAGCCTCAAGTCTTTTTGAATATGATGCCACAAGCTTGGGACACCTCTCTTTAGGCAGTTTTGCCCATTCTTCTTTGCAGTACCTCTGAAGCTCCATCAGGTTGGATGGGAGACATCTGTGCACAGCCATTTTCAGATCTCTCCAGAGATGTTCAATCAGATTCAAGTCTGGGCTCTGGCTGGGCCACTCCAGGACATTCATAGAGTGGTCCTGAAGCCACTCCTTTCAGATCTTGGCTGTGTGCTTCGGATCGTTGTCCTGCTGAAAAATGAACCATCGCCCCAGTCTGAGGTCAAGAGCGCTCTGGAGCAGGTTTTCATCCAGGATGTCTCTGTACATTGCTGCATAATTCATCTTTCCCTCTATCCTAACTAGTCTGCCAGTTCCTGCTGCTGAAAAACATCCCCATAGTATGATGCTGCCACCACCATGCTTGACTGTAGGGATGGTATTGGCCTCGTGATGAGCAGTGCCTGGTTTCCTCCAAACATGACGCCTGGCATTCACACCAAAGAGTTCAATCTTTGTCTCATCAGACCAAAGAATTTTGTTTCTCATGGTCTGAGAGTCCTTCAGGTGCCTTTTGGCAAATTCCAGACGGGCTGCCTTGTGCCTTTTACTAAGGAGTGGCTTTTGCCTGGCCACTCTGCCATACAGGCCTGATTGGTGGATTGCTGCAGAGATGGTTGTCCTTCTGCAAGGTTCTCCTCTCTCCACGCAACGCTGGAGCTCTGACAGAGTGACCATCGGGTTCTTGGTCACCTCCCTGACCAAGGCCCTTCTTCCCGATCGCTCAATTTAGACGGCTGGCCAGCTCCAGGTGGTTTCAAACTTCTTCCATTTACGAATGATGGAGGCCACTGTGCTCATTGGGACCTTCAAAGCAGCAAAATTTTTTCTGTATCCTTCCCCAGATTTGTGCCTCGAGACAATTTTGTCTCTGAGGTCTACAGACAATTCCTTTGACTTCATGCTTGGTTTTTGCGCTCTGACATGCAGTCAACTGTGAGACCTTATATAGACAGGGGTGTGCCTTTCCATATCATGTCCAATCAACTGGATTTACCACAGATGGACTCCATTTAAGCTGTAGAAACATCTTAAGGATGATCAGTGGAAACAGGATGCACCTGAGCTCAATTTTGACCGTCATGGTGAAGGCTGTGAATACTTACCGTATTTTTCGGACTATAAGGCGCACCGTATTATAAGACGCACTATCAAAGAACGCCTATTTTCTGCTATTTTTCCATACATAGGGCGCATCGCATTATAAGGCGCGTTAAGTGACACTAGAAAGGGTGCCTATATCAAAGTGAACAGGGGTGGCGCCATGTTTCCCTTCCCCCACCGGGGGTGGTCACTTGCCGGTGGAGCGTCTCAGTATATATAAATCTAGCTCTTTCAAAGTCAAACGAGTGCTGGATATTAATCTACACAGATTCCTCTCCTGAAAACTGTTTATTTGGGTGAGTAACGTGCTTCAGTTTATTTACAGTAAGCTTAGATTTCCAGATGTCCACTAAGGCTTGCTGCACCAGCGTTAGCATAGCTATCCGCTAGCACGCTAGCTAGTCACCTAAACTAGTAAAGTTAACCCAAACTTAAACGACAGCGTTACACTGAGTAATCCTGCGTGTTCTGGTAAGACAGTGAGATATTAGCTAGCGATTCGTCCCCCGTAGCTTGTTTTAACACTGTAAACAAGCAGATTACAGGCTGATAAAACTCACCTCTGAGAGAGTTAGCGCTTAGCATCTAGCTAATGCTAGCCAGGCAAAGCAGCACAGACTTACAGGCCGATAACTCACCTCTGAACGGTGAACGCTTAGCGATTAGCATCTAACTCTAATAATACTGCTCCAGCAGTATTAAAAGTGCTAAATTTAGAAAATACTGATCTCTGAACAGTGAAAAAGCTAGCTAGCTAAGCGGTTAGCATCTAGCTAATGCTATTGCTGCTCTGCACGGAGTGTGTGTTTACTGCTCCTTACACCTGACGGGTAAAATTTAGATAATACTGATCTCTGAACAGTGAATAAGCTAGCTAATGCTATTTGCTGCTCCAGCCTCGGAGCTGCACGGCTCTGGACTCTGTATAGCACTGAAACTCTGTATAACGCTGCACGGAGTGTGTGTTTACTGCTCCTTACAACCTGACGAGTAAAATTTAGATAATACTGATCTCAGTGAATAAGCTAGCTAGCTTAGCGGTTAGCATCTAGCTAATGCTATTGCTGCTCAGCCTCGGAGCTGCACGGCTCTGGACTCTGTATAGCACTGAAACTCTCTTTAACGCTGCACGGAGTGTGTGTTTACTGCTCCTTACAACCTGACGAGTAAAATCCATACAAAAGGCGCACCGTATTATAAGACGCACTGTCAATTTTTGTGAAAATTAAAAGTTTTTAAGTGCGCCTTATAGTCCGAAAAATACGGTATGTAAATATTATTTCTTAGTGTTATATTTTTAATAAATTTTCAGAACTCTCAAGAAAAGTTTTTTCACATGGTCATAATGGGGTATTTTGTGTAGATTTTTGAGGAAAGAGATTAATTTAATACAATTTGGAATAAGGCTGTAACGTAACAAAATGTGGAAAAAGTGAAGCGCTGTGAATACTTTCTGGATACACTGTATATTATTGCTATATGCAATATTTGTAAGTTCATTGTGCAAAGCTACAGTCTACAGCTGGTTGGTAAAGCATGTAGTAAGGACAGGTATGATGCAGTCTGTGTGAGTCTGTATGTAAAAGGTTTTCATAACATCCCTCTGAAGACTTTTTTTTTTTCAGTTTAACTAGTCATTGGGGGTTTAGTGCACTATAGGCCCCTATAGTGCGGCCTAGGCTTCTGTTTATAAGTTTTTTTCCCTTTATATTACTTTTACTTTTATACTTATACTTTATAAGTAGTTTTAAAAGCAGTACTTTTAGACTAATAAAGGTTTGAGTTGATACCTCAACTTCTAAAAAAGTATGTTTGAACCCCAGTATCTATACTTCTACTTGAGTAATGAATGTGGATACTTTTGACACCCTTGGTCCTTGGTGACCAGCATCATCATGGACACCCTGCAATACCATGTCTAGCAGTAAAGCTGGAACAACATACTGATGGCATTTCTTTCCAGACAAATGCTCTTTGCAGACATGGTGCAATATCCCATCTAACATCTTTAACTTGTCCCACTGTTTGAGGGTTTTCTGAGTTTTGAATGTCTCCTTTGTCCTCTCTCACCTTGATGGCTTTCTACCTCATGTGTTATGTAACAGGATTACCTTGCTGTTTATCTTGAAGTTCCTCCAGCGACAGAACAGTTAGTTTACTGTGACCAATCGATGAGCAGGGTATTTGCTTTGAGCAAGATGAAGAGACTTGCAAGCAAAAGCAAGACAGTCAGCCTGTTGTGGCAGGGGGTGAGCATCTTTTGTGGTTTGATCGTTGAGCTATCGATAATCCACACATATTCGTAGGTCACCACTCTTCTTTCACACAATCAGGCCCACTCACTGGAAGATTTGTGAATGATCTCATGCTCCTCCATTTTTGAGAGCACCTGCCTTTTGCCTATAGCTTATGGTAGTCATTGGCTTTGCCGCTATCTAGTGTGTTCTTTCAAAATACCTTTTCATGTAGCTCTAATGACCATTCCTTCCAGTACGTCGACAATAAACAATTCAACATCAAGACATCACCTAACCCAAGTTTGTTTACCCTATCATGGAGACTGGAAGTTGGTAGCACTTAGTCTGCTTTTGATGTATCACCTTCACATCACTACAGAATGGCTGATGGAGGTTAAAGTCAAAAGTCACCTCAAGGGCCAGGAAAATAAATTAGCCACTCTTGACTTTCTCTTAAATATTACTGGCCTATCACATAAGTTCTGTGCCTTGACTGGGTTTCACCTATCTGCATTAATTGAAGCTACAACTCTCCCAACTATGATGATTTTCTTATGGGCTTGAGACCTTAGTGGCTCCATGAGGATGGCAATCCCCTCAGAAACTGTTGTGGTAGAACTATATAAATGCTTTTTTATATATAAACATTTTTTTCACGTGCTTGAACACTGTAGCTAATTATATATATATTTTTTATGGGCTAACAGGCTTCAAACGTGCTGTGCTCACCCAAATAAACTGTTTTCAGAAGAGATAAGTGTGTAGATTAATTTAGCGCTCCTCAGGACAAAAAAGTATTCAAAACTACTGGATATCAGTGTGAATCGCTCATTTAAAGTGGCCCTCTGAGCTTAGTGGAAGGCTTGAATGAAAAGCGACATAAATGTTTTAATTTAAATAATAATTTAAATAACAGGTGTGCCGAATTTTGACTCCCTGGCAGAATCCGACTTTCCTTCCTCACTGCAGAGAATACGCAGCGCTGTCACATTTTCGTAAAAGAAAATAAACTTCTTCTGTGCTGTACTGTTTATTAACATCATTATAACAGATTTCGTTCATTCCAGCTATTTGGGAATTCAGTTAAAAGCTCCATTTTATTGCTGTAACGTTACTTACTAAAAAATGTGGAATTTAAATCGGGTCTGGGCTTGTAATCACAGTTTATGAGGGCGGGCAGAGTCAGGCTGGATTTTTTTGCCCAATCTAAGCTCTAGTTGGATTGTTAGATTACTGTTTATCTTATTAAAATAATATATTATTAATTATATATTAACAGTAAATATGAGCTATTTTAAGCAGTAAGCTGACTCCGAATAACAGGCTGTGAGGTGGCTGATGTTGGGATAGACATTCCTGCGGTATTGGCATATAAATATAAAAATTCTGGTGTTATAACTTGTATCTCTCCTGCAAAGCGTTTATTTTGGTCAGTAACGCTCTTCTGTTTATTTATTATCAGCGTACATTACCAGTGTCTGCTTAGGCATGGATGTAATTAGAGAAATCTGTACCAGGTATGCCTGGCACCTGTGTGGCATGAATGTGGCATTTGGCCCCGCCCAAGATGGGTATCGGCGATCGGCCGACCCCAAAAACACCGATCAGTCCATCTCTACTTTATATTTATATTTCACTCAGAACACAGCAAGATATAAAGCCAAGCAAAGACTCTTGCAGAGCTAGTTTAGTTGTATATAACGAAAGAAAGACGGGTGTTGCAGAACTAAATAACTGTGAACGCCATAATGATCATTTTTAGGAGAATATGTTAAACACAGCTTAATAGTGAAATCTGGGGAGATGAGCAAGTTCACATCTGAAAACCTGGTATTTGACAATTTTACACCTGCTAAAATTATACTCCCCCTCTGATCTCAGCACACTGCGTGATGAAGAGCACATCACAATCTCAAATGAGAATTTGCCTGGAGACTAAAGTGACACTGAAAGTACACCAGAGCAATGTAAAAATAAAAATAGCTGACTTCAAGATTAAAGTTGTAATATTAAATAGGAAAAGAAGGCTAACTGTTTGGGCGGCCAGTATAAGAAAATCAGGAGCTGTTACAGGGCTGCTGTAATTATTATTAGTTATTTATATTAATAATGTGCTGCTTATTAATACTGTATTGTTACAGTTGAATAATACAGTCTCCAGATTTTGCCGTGAAAGCTTTGATACCGCTATAGCCTAGTCTTTGGCACCCCCCACCACGAGACGCAGCAGAGCTGTTACCTTATATTTTCTTTGTAACTGGTTTTAAAGAAATTACTATACCAATTAAGCATGATACAGGTGAGGCTAGGGGTAGTGACCCTCTCAAAAGCTAGACAGTGTGTTATTTAACTATAACAATAGAGTAGTAATAAGCATCAGGTTATAAATGTAGATCATTGGAACCCCGACTCATGCAGCTTTGCCATCAAGCTGCCGGTGCTCAGAGGCAGAACAATTGGTCCTGCTCCCTCCGGGTGGGTAGATGGCGCTCTCTTCCCACGTCACTCATACGGTGATGTCTGCAACACAGGGCGTCTGTGAGCTGATGTATCAGAACCGTGTCGCTGCGCTTTCCTCCGAGTCTGCTGGCTACTCGGCAATGCTGCATCAGCAGCAGCTCGAACAGAAGCGGTGGCTGGCTTCACATGTATCAGAGGAAGCATGTGTTAGTCTTCACCCTGCTGGTGTGTTGGGGCATTACTAGTGATAGGGGGAGTCCTAATGAGTGGGTTGGGTAATTGGCTGTGTAAATTGGGGAGAAAATGGAAAAAAAAAAAAACGTAGATAATTGATAATATAATAAGTCCCTTTTAATATTAATATTAATATCGCAGTTTTTTTCCCTGAGTAACAGCCACATTTCTTACACTCACTCTGCTTGTTGCCTAATCTAAATTGGCTGGCTCTCCTTTTTAATTTGTCTTGAAGCTGAAATGCTCCCAAAGTCGCACCCTGGATGATAACAAGACGTTGATGGGAACATTATATTAACTCTTGCACAGACACTGAAGTGTAAAACAAGAGCCCCTCGTTTGGAAAACGGCAATATCACGGTTGCAGCGGTTAAGCCCATGCGCTGAGATTTTCTCGTCAATAGCGCAACATTGCTGTACTGCAGTTATCACGACAGAATGTGATCTCGATTGGCTACCCCACAAGCCCAATTGTGACACATAAGGTAGAACGGGACTGTGGAGGGTCTGACTAGTGACTTCCAACATGCTAAGAACCCACTCTAAAGCATTCGAACTAGATGCAGCATTTTCATGGGTGTTTGAGGTGTTACTGAAGACAAATTGTGCTGATTTTAAAATAATGTGCTTTTCCTGATTAGTTTCTTCAGAACTAACAGCTTCTACAGCTGATGTACCCTGGACTGTACGAGTTTTAAGCACACTAAGAGGGTTGCATGACTGACTCTCCTTCTGATACTCATCTATACCCTCCTGAACTTCCTCAAATGACCATTTGTTCATGTGTTTACACTTGAAGACACTGTATAGGTCGGGGTTGTTGCAGTTTCGTATGAACATTATAGGAATCTCAGCATTGATGTTCTCCATCCTACCCCCATGGCACTGTAGATAGTTGGAGGCCCACTCTGCAGTGGGGTTTAACCTGACCCAGTGGTCAAACTGGGCTCTACTTGTCTTTGGGCTGTGTGGCATAGAAATCGGCGAGTGGCAAAGACGACACAGGACCATCGCTAAAGTAACGTTTTAACATATCATATATTTTCTCAGAACTCTGTGTTAAAGACAGAGCTGCTCTTAATTCTTAACTTTACTATGTTCTTAACCCTAGCCAAAAGATGACTTAAATTATAATTATGTTTGCTCTTTCTGTGTCAGGGAAACTATCTTTGGTTAGATATAGCTCCATGATATCTATCCACTCCTGAACAGTGTCATTTTCATTATCATCACCTCTGAACATTGGAGGTTCCTTTATATGTCTGACCAAACAATAAAAGTTATCTTTAAGAGGTCAAGTGAATTTTTGGGGATTTCAGTCTCTCTAGTACAGAGTGGTGCTAACGGGGCAGCAGTAACTTGGCTTTTATTGGCTAATATTTGACTTGCAATGGTCTTTAATAATCTGGCCCCCAAGTTCCCATATTTACTCACACAACTGCTGGATCACTTCACTGTAATTATCCCTGGGAGCTGAACATGTTGGCATCACTAGCACATTAGGAGGGGTACCCCTTGAACCTAAAGGGCTATCCTGGGTCACCTGTAACCCATGTGGGAGACCAGTTTTATGTAAACGTGTTCATACAGTCAAGGGACAGCCACACCACAATGAACAGCCAGACTTCTCATTTATTGCTGGAATTGCTTAATTTTATTTAACTAACCAGGTGCCGTTTTAGATTAAAAACAATGAGTAATGGATAGATAAATTAAACAAAACCAACCGTGAAGATATTACAACATATGTCAATATCACAAATATCATAATGGGCAACAAGTAATCATCTTTAGAAATAAACTACTCAAAACACTCAAATCAAACATATCTGAGCACAAGACACAGAGCAGAGTTAGCATAGCACACATGTACCTCTCTCCCTCTCCTGCATAGGGAAAAACTCATGAGCTACAAAAGCTGGGTATAAACACACTATTTACGCTGTGTGAGCTTCACTTTGAAGTTATAATGCCTTCTTCAGCAGATTTGTAAAGTTTATAGAGTGCTAAGCTAATCAAATAGGGATATTTACTTGAGAGAGAGTGAATACGCATCTTACCAGTTCAGCGGTCACCATGTGACTGTGAATTGCCCGGGAAAACAGGAGGCTTTCAGGTGTGGTGTCATGCTAATTAGTGCCCCACTACAACTGATAAATGGGAACCCCCTATAACAAACTTTTAACAGAAAAGAGAGCCTAAAACCCACATTTTTTAATAAAAGCTTTGAAGGAATTTTTATTCATCTGGTACTTCCCTTTTATTTATGTAAAATAAAAAAATATATATACAACAATTTTTATAAGAGTAAAAATATTACAGCTACATGCGCGACACCATCTGCAGCAAATGTTGTTATTATAAAATATAATATTATAGGGTGAAGAACATTAGCCTCCTGACAGCAAATCCACTCGGTTGCAGTCGGCACGGCAGTGCAGTGACGCATCTGCACCAGGTAAAGTTAGTGTTACCCACCCTCTCCACCTGTACGGGAACCGCTGCTGCTCCTCTGTATAAATCGGAGTGTAGGGTAATTTACCACAGCGTGACTTAGATAAAACTCGGATGTGAGAAATCCCAGAACATGAAATGATGACCAATGAGTCAGAGCTTAGAATTTAAAATATATTAAAGTTTACTGGAAAAATTTCAGCATTACAGATATATATAAAAGGAACACAAATTAATAAATATATATTAGAAAGAGTAAAAGTACATCAACGAGTCAACACATAGTGTAATAAAATCTCGATAGATCAACACATTCACAACCCAGAGAGAGAGAGAAACTAAAGCCAGTCGAGGGACAGAGAGAACCCCTCAGACTTCATCCAAGCAGTTATACACAGTGTTGGGAAGTAACGGATTACATGTAACGGCGTTACGTAATCAGATTACAAATTATAAGTAACTGTAATCCGTTACAGTTACTGCTTCAATAAATGGTAATCAGATTACAGTTACTCTGCTAAAATTAAAGGATTACATTGCGGTACTTTCCTATTTTTGCTCTTCCAACACTGACAAAACGCAAATAACATTTTGCGGTGAAATCGCTCTGATATGACAGGGAACTGTCTGCCCCTCCTCCCGTCTCGCTGCACACACACACACAGGGAGGAGGGGCAGACAGCGGCTCCGCACACACAACGAGACGAAATTAACTGACATTTTGGTCAACGAATAAAAACAAGACGAAAATGTTTGGCAGGGACGAAATCCAATCAGAACTGATTTAGTTCTGTGAAAGGTAGGGACCAGTTAGGAAGAGATCCAATCACTGCTACTTTAGCGAAGGTGGAGAGGCGGGATAAGCGGGGTACTCAACCAATCAGTACCCGCCTCTCCTGCAGTAGCGCTCAGTTACAAACCCGAGAATTAAACTGTCGTTACGGAGCTCGACTGGAAGTTAACTCGACAGTGTTCAGCAGGGAGAGAGAGAGAGGAGAGGCGATATATTTCTCCTTTGACGTCGCGAAAAACAAGATAACGTGTAAACCGCGTGGAGCGACTCCATCTCCGGTAAAAACACCACTAATCTTTCAGCTTCTGCAGACCAGAGTCACACAGATCTCCATGCAGAGATCCGCGTTTTAATACTGATGTTATTTCATGAGCTGATGTGTTTAACTCAGCAGTGCACTAAAACACAGAACTGATACAGAACCCTAACTCATTAAGATCAGATCATCTGCTTAGTCTCACACTGGGAAAGATATAGCTAGTGTTAAAGCAGGAACAGGTCAGAAAGGAACTCAATAATATATCCAAAATAAAACAAAAAAATAAGTCAATCTATGAACCCAAAAGTCTGTGTAAATTCCTTACAGCACTTTCTCATAAGTTTCTCACTTTAACTCATGAAGTCTCTCAGTACATCCTGAGAGCATCTCTACAGGACAGTGTGTGAAGGTGTGTTTTTGATCTCATTTATAGAATGTAGCTCCAGTAGGTGTGCTGGGTTAGTGCTGGAGATAAAACTAGATCCTTTAAAAGCTGTTTTTGCATCTACAGCTCTGTTTAAACTATAATTAACTATTCAGTTGTTTTATGACCTGATTTCTAGAGCAAAATTTTAAATGAAGCTGGATAATATGAGTTGCTTTCATCTTATAATATAATTTTAGTTTATAATACATGTAAAATATATATAGTCACACACCTATAATTATAATAATATACATTAAATCATATATAAATATATTTCACATTCAAACATTAACAATATTACTCAAGTGGTTATTAAACGTTTCATTTCATATAAGTGTATAGTTAATAATTCAAGGGAACTGATGAAAAAGCATTTACATTTACACCCTTTACATTTTAGTCGACTAAATTTACTGTAATTTTAGTAGACTATATTCTTATGACATTAAGTCGACTAAAACTAAGTTGACTAAATTACTAAATTGTGTCTAAAACTAAATGCTATTTTCGTCACAAGACTATAACTAAGACTAAATCAAAATTTGTTGTCAAAATTAACACTGGTGGCAAACCTGCAAGTAGATAGCTTACAGTTGTTGTTACATTGTTTGGTTTTAAATTGTTTTATCATCAATTTATAGAAGTGTTTCATAAAATTGTTTGATGAAATGGTTTCATAAGTATTTTTATAGAGTGATTGAAAAGGCTTTTTTATTTGTTTATCTATTTGTTAACTGGAAAGAAAAATAAAAGAATAATATGCAATATGTGGTTGCTACATTCATTCAGGCTTAAAAAAACGACAATATTGTAAGTAATCCAAAGTAATCAGATTACGTTACTCACTTGAAGTAATGTAACTGATTACGTTACAAATTACATTTTGAGTGATGTAATCAGTAATCTGTAAGGGATTACATTTTAAAAGTAACCTTCCCAACACTGGTTATACATTTATGCAAATGACATGTGATTGGACAGAACTTATCAATATGATTACGTCAGCAGAGTCCAGTTAACAGCATGTTGTCCAGTTTTAATGACGTGATCCGCTCCAGCCTGTCTGAGCAACAAGTTCTTATCATGGTGTTGTTCAGCACTGTGTCCTTCATGAACACAGCAGACAGTCCTTAAGTGTCCTAAAGTCTGTAAGAAGATGAAACGGAGGAAAAGAGAGGATGGAAAGATCTTCTGGTCTGTGTTCGACTTTACGCCGTGTAGAACAGGCATGCGCTGGATATCTGAGGAGAGGTTCCCAGCACTTCACTCAGATAGCTTGTTGTCTCCTAGTTCATATGCACTGGTCCCAGAACAGCAGAACAGCAGTGAAGCTTCTCTGCCACTCAGGGTCACGTTCTCCTCACAGCTCTCACTGTTGATGAAACACTCTGAGCTTCCTGATTCCTGAAAAAGTACAAACAACCTCCAAAGCCTTGTGTCACTGTGACAGTTAAAAAGAGAGTAATGTTCATAAGGTTGTTAAGTGAATTACTAAGTGAACAGTAAAAATAATAACTGTATATATATAAATGTATAAAACATTTAAGAATAAGAGTGTGAAGGTGTGGTTATCTCCAATCACACCCTTCAAGAAAAAAAAAGAAATTGGGAAGAAGCTGAATAAAGATAAAATGAGTTTACACTGTTTTCTTACTTTCTGTGTGTGTGTGTGTGTGTGTGTGTGTGTAGAATGGAATCTGGAGGGGTGATCAGAATGAAACCAGGACTTAAGAAATGTAAGTTAACACACACACACATAAACACACACAAACATACTCAAACACACACTCAGTCACGTACACACACAAACATTTACACACTCACAAAAACATACACATAAACACACACTCAGTCACTCACACAAACATTTACACACAAACATACACTCACACAAACATACACTCACAAACACACGAACATACACACACAAACATTTACACATACACAAATATACACTCACATAAAAATACACACACACAAACATACACGCATACACAAACATACACACACAAACATACACACACAAACATACACACACAATCACACAAACATATACACACACACACAAACATACACACAAACATACACACACACACACACAAACATACACACACAAACATACACACACACACACACAAACATACACACACAAACACACACACACACACACACACAAACGCACAGACATTCACACACAAACACAAACATACACACATAAACATACACGCACTAATACAAACCCATATACTCACATAAACACACTCTCTCTCTCTCTCTCTCTCTCTCTCTGTATCAGTGCAGTGTGTGTAATGTGTGTTCTTGTGTTCAGACGGCTGTGATTTCACACTGGATCCAAACACAGTAAACCCTGATCTCTCTCTGAGTGAGGAGAACAGGAGGGTGGAGTGTAGAGAGAAGCTGCAGTCGTATCCTGATCCTCCAGAGAGGTTTGATGTGTATCGGCAGGTTCTGAGTAGAGAGGGTGTTACTGGGCGCTGTTACTGGGAGGCTGAGTGGAGCGGAGGAGGAGCTGCTGTAGCTCTGAGTTATAAAACCATCAGCAGGAAAGGAGTAGGATTAGATTGTGGGTTTGGAGGGAATATAAACTCCTGGAGTCTGTACTGCTCTGATAACAGTTACTCTGTTCTTCACAATGATAACAGCACTATTCTCCGCCCTCCTCCCTCCGGCTGTAGGAGAGTAGGAGTGTATGTGGACTGTCCCGCCGGCACTCTGTCCTTCTACAGAGTCTCCACTGATACACCCTCACACACTCTCACACACTTACACACACTCTACACCACCTTCACTCAGCCCCTCTGTGCAGGGATTTGGGTTGATTATGGCTCCTCAGTGACTCTGAGTAAAATAGAATAACCCTGTGTGTAACAGAGTGTGTGTGTGTATGTGTGTGTGTGTGTGTGTGTGTGTGAGTGTGTGTGTGTGTGTGTGTGTGTGTGTGTATGTGTGTATGTGTGTGTGTGTGTTGGGGAGCTGTATAAATCATTTCTAATCCAGACTAAAGACTTGATTCAAACTGATTCATCAATCTACAGTTTATCACACTGTTTATGATTATTGTTATTTTTGTTGATTATTTTGTGTCATTTTATAATTTATATTCACAGAGCTTCTGTTACTGTTATACTGTTTACCATTTGTATGTGTTTCTTTATTCCTGTATTTCAGATTATTATTCTGTTTCTTTTACCTTATTTTTGAGTTTATTATTATATAATACATAAAAACATTAACATCAACTCTTGTTTTTTTATTTATTGTTAAATTGTTAAACTAAAAATATAGTTTTAAAAGCCATTTATGTAGTAATTTACATAGTAGTAATTTTACGTAATTGATGAAATAGTTTTAATGGCTTAAATAGCTTATCTTCATAAAAATAGCTAATGTGTAAATTATTTATTCAGTTATATTTTAAAATTATATTTTAACTAGTAGTGTTAATCAGTTACAAATGTTTCATTATGGATATTTAAATGTAAGAGAGAGTAACTAATACAGTCGCATCAATTGCTTAAAAAATATTGTATTACTATATTCTTTGAATTATTATTATTATAAATCTTATAATTATAAATTATAAAATCTATAATTATCATTATAAATAAGCTCTGTCTTCAGGAGTCTCTTAAAGAATCTCTCGCTATCTTTAAGAGACTCCTGAAGACTGAGCTCTTCAAAGAGCACTTACTCTCCTAACACCTCTAACTAATTACCTTCCACTACCAGATCAGGAGAATCTCTCACTATCTTTAATAAACTCCTGAAGACAGAGCTCTTCAAAGAGCACTTACTCTCCTAACACCTCTAACTAACTACCTTCTACTACCAGATCAGGAGAATCTCTCACTAACTTTAATAAACTCCTGAAGACTGAGCTCTTCAAAGAGCACTTACTCTCCTAACACCTCTAACACACTAACTACTTCTAACCTCATTTCCTTCTTCCCCTCCTTCACTTCTCTATCCCTTTATTTCCCTTCGACCTCCTTTAAGCCCTATATAAAATGGTTTATCTTAATTCCTATTACTTTGGTACTTGACTATTGTAAGTCGCTTTGGACAAAAGCGTCTGCCAAATGTAATGTAATGTAATGTAATGTAAAATCATATTTTAAAAATGTAAAAAAAGATGAAATGCTGGTATTTCCCTGTATTTTGGAGAGGCAGACCAAAATAATTAAGTTTGGTGTTGTTTGCCTGTTAATGTTTATAACTCCACTATCCAATATTAAATGAAAAGGCTATTAAATTCTAAAAAAGAACAATTATTACTGTGGATTTTTATCATAATGACCCTGTGAACATTGCATGCAACATAATATAGTTGCAAGAAAAAGTATGTGAACCCTTTGGGATTACTTGGATTTCTGCATAAATTGGTCATTAAACAAACACAGTCTGCTTAAACTAAAACCACACAAAAAAAATATGTTTGCAAAGTTTTATTGAACACAACACACACCACGAAGCGACACAAACAAATCCATGGAGGCAGGCGAGAGAAGTGCGGTTTGTAGCAGAGGATTGAGAAGCTTCTGTTAATGAGGTACAACCACTGGTTTACTCACCCCACTCCACAGTTTCACTCTTAACATGTGATTACAAAATAAAATACACAGGATGTCAGACTCGACCATATACACGGTTTTGTTGTATAAAAAACGCTCCTTGCTGCCCTGCTGAGAACAACAGCTTCAATGTTCAGATTTATAGTGTTAAATATTTTAAGCCAGGAAAGACTTTCTTTATTTTATATTTTATTTATAAAGGGAAATCAAGAAAAAAACTTATTTTATTATACTATATTTATTATATAATTAATTATTATATTTATGTTAAGAGAATTCAAGAGAAATTGTCTTTTATTTTTATAAAAAAATATTTTTTCAGAAAATAGTTCAACTTTAAATGTCTAGAGATACATTGGTGCTGTTAAAAATGCATTTCCAATAAAGGGAGTATTGGCAAAACTGGTTATAATGTTTATATTAAGGCTGCCTGTCTGAATGTCTGTCTGTCTGCAGACCTGTCTATTTGCCTGTATGTCTGCGCGTCTTTCTCCCTGCCTGTCTGTCTCTCTGCCTGTATGTCTGCCTATATGTCTGTCTATCTGCCTGTCTTTCTGCCTGCCTGTCTATCTGCCGGTATGTCTGCCTGCCTGTCTGTCTGCCTGCCTGCATGTCTGTCATTTACCTGCCTGTGTGTCTGCCTGCCTGTCTGTCTGAATGTCTGTCGGTCTGCCGATCTGTCTATTCAACTGTCTGCCTACCTGTATGTCTGCCTGTCTATCTGTCTGTGGCCTGCCTGTGTGTCTTTCTGTCTGTCTGCTTGCCTGTATGTCTGCCTATATGTCTGTCTATCTGCCTGAATGCCTGCCTGTATGTCTGCTTGTCTGTCTGTCTCTTTGCCAGCTGTTATTTTAATATATCTGTTTTAAACTATGATTATTTTTGTATTGACTCTGTCGCCCCCTGGAGGTGTAAGCGCGCGCTGCAGCCGTTACCCTGGGCAACAGTTTAACAACACTGCAGTGCTGGAGTTGACGGAGCTGCAGTAAATAAACAGAGGTGCGTACAGACCCAACAGACTGTCTAATATTACAGAAATATTCATATTTACAGAAATTACAGACTCTAATAACCAGTAAAACAACTCTAAACTGCAGCGTGTTACACTCTCTTCCTCTCTGTTACACTTCATTTACTGTAAAACTGAACACTGTAGTCCACTTTTGCAACAGACACATTTCTTAATTTCTTTATTTTCCTCAATATAAATGTGACTGTGTTATTATGTAGTTTATTGGCTATGTGAATACACATATTGACAGCTTTCATTCTTTTACAATTGTTTGTGCATTTACTGTTATTGTGTAGTCATTTCAATTGAAGCTACAATGTAGAAATTAAATAAAATAAAGAAACAGAGAGAAACAGGGAATGAGAAGGTGGGTCTAAACTTTTGAAGTTGAAAGTTAAACTCATCCAACCTTTCTCGTTTCAGGAAAGCAGATTGAGTGGAGATGCCTAAATTTCGTGAACTGGGAGCAGAGTCTGCACCTCTTTCAGACAGTCGTTTACCACCTGATCCTCCCGGTCTAATAGCCAACAGATACGTCATCCAGCAGAGCCTGGGGAGGGGCAGCTTCGGCACTGTATTTCTCATTAACGACACTAAAGCAGCTCCGGGAGAAAAACTGTGAGTCTTACCTAATCTACAGTACAGTACATTACTCTAAAGTACACTACAGTACTCTACAGTACACTACAATACTCTACCATACCATAACAGTACACTATACTACAATAGAGTACAGTACTCTACAGCACACTACACTACATTACAGTACTCTACAGTACAGTACTCTAAAGTTCAATATCAAATGTAACACTGTCTGGATAAGCTGGATAAAATAATGCAATAATTTAACTGGATTTTTTTTTGCATTTACTGTTTTTGTAAATCAACACTGGCACCAGTTTCGAAGTTAAAAGGTAGCAAGCTGGAAAATCGATTAGCATTTGGTGTGTAAAAATAGAAATAAATACATACAAAATTAATCTGTCCTTATAATTATATGTTTAGTGTGATTTTTTAAATGGGATATGGGAATTTGGGATAAATTCTTTTGTCAAACTATAACTTGAGATGACTTCAGTATGAAATGCAGAGGACCTGCTAGCTAGTTCATCAGTATTAATCAAATCAAATCAAATCAAATTTCTTTGTATAGCGCTTTTTACAACTGGTGTTGGCACAAAGCAGCTTTACAGAAACATGATTACAGGACAAAGAATCAGGCAATCCTGCAGAGCTCCTCTGAATTTTAGGAACTACTAATAAACCAGCACCCTGAGATCTAAGTAATCGCGGTGGTTCATAACAGGAGATGAGGTCTTGTAAATACTCAGGAGCGAGCCCATGTAGGGCTTTACACATTACAGGAGAATTATATAGTCTATGCGGAATTTGACTGGAACCCAGTGCAGTGCTGACAGTACTGGACTAATATGGTAAAATTTTCTCGTTTTAGTAAGGACCCTGGATGCAGCATTTTGAACTAGCTGAAGTTTATTTAAGTTACTGCCGGAACATCCAGACAGTAGCGCATTACAATAATCTAGCCTTGAGGTAATAAAGGCATGGACTAATTTTTCTGCGTCATGCAGTGATAGGGCATTTCTTAGCTTGGCAATATTACGGAGGTGTAGAAAAGCTGTTCTAGTAACATTAGATATGTGTTTATCGAATGCTAGATCTGAATCTATGATAACTCCAAGGTTTTTAGCAGCTGAACCAGGGGTGACGGAGAAGTTGGCCAGATTTAGCATTAAGTCTGATAATTTATTTCTAGCAGCTTTGGGGACTAATAGGAGAACTTCTGTTTTATCACTATTTAATAGGAGGAAGTTGTGCTACATCCATGATTTTACATCTTCTACACAATCCTCAATTTTCTTTAATCTCATTCTGTCATCAGGTTTGGCTGATATGAAGAGCTGAGTGTCATCCGCATAACAATGAAAATTCACATCATGTTTTCTAATAACTTTGCCCAGTGGGAGCATATATAAAGTAAATAATAACGGTCTTAATATAGAGCCTTGTGGAATTCCATATTTTACCTTAGTATAACTGGAAGACATATCATTTAACCTCACAAACTGATAGCGATCGGTTAAGTATGATTTAAACCACGCTAAGGCAGTTCCGGTTACACCGACCATGTTCTCTAATCTTTCTAAACGGATAGTATGATCTATTGTATCAAAGGCTGCGCTCAGATCGAGAAGTACGAGTAGGGAAACACAGCCTTGGTCGGCGGCTATAAGTAGATCGTTTGTTATTCTAACTAAAGCTGTCTCTGTGCTATGATAAGGCCTAAATCCAGATTGAAATTTTTCATAGATCTGGTTTCTTTGCAGGTAAGAGCAAAGTTGTTGGGCCACAGCTTTTTCCAAAATCTTAAATAAACGGTAAGTTTGAAATAGGTCTATAGTTAGACAGTACACTAGGATCAAGATTTGGTTTCTTGATCAGAGGTTTAATTACTGCTATTTTAAAGGCATTGGCTACATGCCCCAGGTTAAGTGATGTGTTTAGTATCATTAACAGCGGTTTAATTATTTCTGGTAGTACCTGTTTTAGTAATTTTGAGGGAACTGCATCAAGTGTGCAGGTTGTGCTGTTTCATGAAGAGATAATTTTCTCTAGTTATAGCTGTGGAAGTGGGTTAGAGAATTCCATCCTAACTTCAGTAACTGAGTTGTGTTCTATATCAGCCACACCAGGTGTCAGAGAGGATGTGATATTTATCTGTTGAATTGTATCACGAATGTTTAAAATTTTCTTATCAAAGAAGTCCATAAAGGCATTGCTGGTGTGAATGGCTGGAATCTGAGGTTCAATACCTGCCTGCCCTTTTGTGACATTGAAAATAACACTAAATAGAGGTATAGGATTATTTTTATTAATCTCAACCTGCGAGGCCAGATACACTGAGCAGGCTTTATTAAGTTCTTTTCAGTATTGGACAAGACTGTCTTGTCTAGTTCTACCTGGTCTGCCGGACAGTATACTATAGTTGATAAATCAGGAAGGTTATCAGTAAATTGTTGGTCTGTAAAGGGCGTTATTAAACATTCCATAGAGTATCTAGGGGATGTACGTTGTGGCGTGAGGAGGCGGGGGATCCGTGGGTCCGCCCCACACCGGAACAATCAGCCATATCTGTCCCAGCTGGTTTGCATCTGATTAAGCCGCCAGCTGGGACAGGTATATAAACTCAGCCTCAGCCCTCACTCGAGAAGACTTCACTGGGGAGCTGAGGGCTGAGGCCGCACGGACCGAAAAAGAAGACTAAAGTACTCTTTCTGGACTCTAGAGCCACATTTGGTCGTATTTATGTTGTTTTAAGTTCTTTTGCCCCTTTCACTTCTGGTGTATTCCCAACTGCTTTCAAACAAGCGCATGTGACACAACTGCTTAAAAAGACTTCTCTCAACCCTGCCCAGGTTGATAACTACAGACCGGTCTCACTACTACCTTTTCTCTTTAAGACATTAGAAAGAACAGTTTTAAATCAGGTCTCTGGCTTCCTCTCCCAGAATGACCTCCTGGGCCAGAACCAATCTGGGTTCAAAAAAGGACACTCTACCGTGACGGCTCTGTTGTTTGTGACTGAAGTGTTGAAAACTGCCAGAGCTGCAGGTCAGTCCTCAGTGCTCATTCTGCTGGACCTCTCGGCCGCCTTCGATACAGTCAACCATGACTTCCTGCTATCTATACTCTCTAACATGGGGATCTCAGACAAAGTGATGTCAAGGTTCAGATCATACCTCACTGTGCGCTCGTTCAAGGTGTCATGGCAAGGACTGCTGTCCTCAGCCCACTCCCTATCCACTGGGGTTCCCCGGGATTCGGTACTGGGACCCCTTCTCTTCTCAATATACACCACCTCCCTAGGTCAGGTTATCCACTCACATGGCTTTTCCTACTATTGCTTTGCTGTTGACACCCAGCTATACCTGTCGTTCGCTCCTGAAGATCACTCAATCTCTGCACGGATATCGCAGTGTCTCTCAGACATATCCTCATGGATGAAGGAGCATCACCTACTAACTACAACTAAATCTCTCAAAGACTGAATATGGTTCACGACCAGCTCTCCTTCACCCATCATGTGGCCTCAGTTGCTCAATCCTGTCGCTTTGCGCTTTATAACATCAGAAAAATTTGACCGTTTCTGACGCAACAGGCCACCCAACTCCTGGTACAAGCAGTGGTTATCTCACGCCTCGACTACTGCAATTCCATACTAACTAGCCTCCCGGCCTGTGTAGTAAAACCACTTCAAATAATTCACAATGCAGCAGCGCGTCTGGTCTTCAACCAGCCAAAACGGGCACGTCACCCCGCTCCTCATTGAGCACCATTGGCTACCAGTTGCTACTCGTATCAAATTCAAAGCTCTTACAATCGCCTACAAGGTGATGACAGAAAAGGCTCCTTTCTACCTGCACTCACTCCTGAAGGCTTACGCTACCTCCCGGCCGCTGTGCTCCTCCAATTAACGTCGCCTCGCTTTGCCAAACATCCACACAAAGCAATCCAAACTGTTCTCATTCAGAGTTCCCCAATGGTGGAACATACTACCTTCCACTACCAGATCAGGACAATCCCTCGCTATCTTTAAGAAACTCCTGAAGACAGAGCTCTTCAAAGAGCACTTACTCTCTTAACACCTCTAACAAACTAACAACTTCCGCCATTTGCGGCCCGTTTCCTTTTTTGTAGCGGTGCAAGGTATTTTAGAAATAGAATGAAAGTTGGCCAAAAAAAACGGGCCAAAGAGTCTAAAAGCGGAGAGGGTGCGCATTTGTAGTGCAGAAAAATGAGCCAAAGAGTCTAAAAGCGGAGAGAGTTCGCATTTGTAGTGCAGAAAAATGAGCCAAAGAGTCTAAAAGTTGCCGTAATTAAGGATTTTTATATTAAGAGACATCATGAAATTAAACATCAGTTTGAAAAATCTTAGTTTACACAACACTGTCAAAGATAAAGATAGTAAGTCAAGTAAAATGGTGTGTTAATGAAATAATCAGGAAAAAAGTATAAAAAAATAAAAAATAAAATAAAATAAAATAAAAGTATAATAAAATAAAATAAAATGTAGCTCTGAGTTATAAAACGATCAGCAGGGAAGGAGACGGATCAGACTGTGAGTTTGGAGGTAATATAAACTCCTGGAGTCTGAGCTGCTCTGATAACAGTTACTCTGTTCATCACAATAAAAACAGAACTGATCTCCCCCCTCCTCCCTCCGGCTGTAGGAGAGTAGGAGTGTATGTGGACTGTCCCGCCGGCACTCTGTCCTTCTACAGAGTCTCCACTGATACACCCTCACACACTCTCACACACTTACACACACACTCACACACACCCTCACACACTCTCACACACTTACACACACTCTACACCACCTTCACTCAGCCCCTCTGTGCAGGGATTGGGCTTTATGGTTCTGGCTCCTCAGTGACTCTGTGTAAAATAGAATAACCCTGTGTGAACAACGTGTTCAAACTGATTCATCCATCTACAGTTTATCACACTTTTTATGAATATTGTAATAAAATGTATTTTTTATTTTAGATTATTATTCTTTATTTTATTTTTAGAGTTTATTATGGAGTTTTTTTATCATTGTTACATTGTTTATTGTTTGTGTCATCAGTTGTTTTCGACTAGTCCGAAAAAATCTTTTAAGGTATCTACAGTACAAACACCAATTTTATTGAGCCATCAGTGTTTTTATTGTAAAGTAAGATTCTAATTGTACCCATGGATCAGCACTGACCATTTGCAAATCCAGAAATTAGGTCTGAAATATGGGGCAAAAAATCCCATTTCTGAAACTCTTAAATACCTTTTTGCTGCAAATGTCTGATTAAATATATAATTACATGCTGAAGTTCAGTATCTGTTTTATTGCATACTTTATTATTATCTTACTTTTACCCTGTTCTTCTATACCCAGAAACCCACAGGATAGACCACCACAGAGCAGCTATTATTATTTGGGTGGTGGTTCCTTATTCTCAGTACTGCAGTGACACTGATTGGCAGTGTATGTCATATATTTTGTCTCTGTATGTGAATCTTTTAGCTGCTGTAAAGAAAACAGGTGTGGTCAACTTGAAAGTATGAAGTCTCATGCTAGTTCCTGCTATCCGTCCTTCTGTCTGATGGTCTGAAGATGAAGACACAGTGCTGATTTCTGGGTTTAGACTTCTGCTTTTACATGTACAAACATGAAATCGAGGAACCAGATGGTTTAATTGTTTAGTCCTCACAGTTATACAGAACTACCCAGTCACAGAACCTTCAGTAGCTGTTGAGAAGAGATTCAAGCTCCAGAAGAAGAATGGGAACGCTGCACTCTCAGATTCTGATTCTGCTCACACTGACCGGTATGAAGCATTATTACTTTCTCTGTCTGGGTTTCTGATATGCAGGAGTTTGTACTGCAGTTGAGGAATAGAGGTTGGGTTCGTTCTACCAATTCCTATAAAACCACAGATAAAGTGGAGAACTGTCTCTTTTAGTGTTTGAACTGATTTTAAAATACAGTATCAGCTCAAAAAATGTACAACAATGGATTACCTTACTTAAGTAGAAATGTTGGTTATCTATACTTTACTGTTGTAATTATTTTTTTCAGACGACTTTTTACTTCTACTCCTTATATTTTCACACAATTATCTGAACTTTCTACTCCTTACATTTTAAATTAGACTTGTTAATCCTATTTAATTTCAGCTTGTTCACATTCCGGCTTCTCATCGTTAAATTAAACCACTTTCCAGATAAATATCTTCATTAGGATCAAGTGAATTTGAGTCTGGTTGGATAAGAAGTATAAACATCTTGTGTTCATGTGCCCTGGCTGGTAATGATGGACACAGGTTGGGATGATGTAGTTTTATTTGTAACTAATACAATAATATATATATATTCCAACTCCCCAACCAACTCATCCCATGCAAGTATTGGATAGAGCTCTATCATTCCAGAGAACTCAGTTCCACTGCTCCACAGCTCAACACTGGGGGATTTAAACCCCTCTATATATAAACCCACCCTGGAATTAGATTTTCATAGGTTTGGAGAAAGTGGACATGGTGAACAAACAGGCCTTCAGACTAACCAAATTACTCAGTCTGCTGAAGTTGTGCCACAGGAGGACGAACAACTGTACGTTTCTGTCCACAAAACACTGAACAGATCTAAAAATAAGTAAGAACCAGGTCCTAATGTAATGGCAAATTCTTCGTTAAAAACCATTGGTTTAAAAACTGTGTGCTACTGACCTCTACTGGACTGTAGTGGTACTGCTAGGGGGTCACTGGCCAAATATTTAGTAAATTTAAGATGTGACATATAATAAGAAATAGTTATTTGGAGTGTAAAACTTTAATGTATGCATTTAAATGGTTAAATGGTTGTAACAGAGCTGTAAAAGCAAATAATACACGTTTAAAAGGACCTAGTTTAGATTTATCTCCAGAACAAACCCAACACTTCTATATTCTGTAAATAAGGTGAGATAAATAAATACAGATTCACACACTGTCCTATAATGATGCTCTGATGATGTTCAGTATATGTCACTAAGGAACTTGAGTTAAAGTGAAAGACAGACAGAGTTCTGTAGAGAACTTTACACAGCTTTTAGGGTATGGGACACAAAAAAACACCACCATGGGTTCTTTTGGGGGGTTTATTTTAGTATTTTATAGCTACTTGTGGATTATATTAAGTAAAACAAAATGGGGGAATGTGTATAAAAAATATTTTTATATAAATATATTATACTTATTTGTATGTATTTATACATATTTATACAAAAATATATAATACATGTACTTTTTAGCTAAAATAATTCACTGATTACAAAGAACTACATATATTTATATAGAGAGGTGTGTGTGTGTGTTGTGTGTCTGTGTGTGTCTGTGTGTGTCTGTGTGTGTCTGTGTGTGTGTGGTTTTAAAGCAGCTGGGTTAATGAACTTGCCCTCTCTCCTCCGTGACTCCGTGACTACTATTTATATAGTAAAAATATATAAATAAAACAAAAATAGAATAAAATCAAATAAAATATAAAATTAGAATTATAACATGCGCATAGCAGTATATAGTAAATATATTTTATATAGAAAACAGGTTTTTATCATATTTAAGTTGCACACAATTTTTAAATGTGTTTTGAGGTGTTTAGCTTAGTGTTTTTTTTTTTGCATACTATCATCCCTTTATCTCAGGCACAACTTAAAACAAAACTAGAATAAAAACAAATAAAATATAAAATGCAATTAAATTATTAAGATATTACCTTAAGCATTACTTAAAATAGAAGTAGAGTAAAATCAAATAAAATATAATTTTGAAATAAGAAATGTACTGTGCTCATACCAGAATTATTTTTTTATATACCTTAGACAGAACTTAAAATAAAAGTATTCAATTTAATAAAATAAGAAATGTAATGTGCTAATACCAGGGTTTAATTATTTTACCTAAGGAATAACATAAAATAAAAGTAGAATAAAATCAAATCTAATATATAATATAATAAATAAGAATATAATGTGCTCATGTGAGTTTTTCATTTTCACCTCAGTCATGACAAAGTAAAAGTAGAATTAAACTAAATAAAATATAAAATTGAATGAAAAAAGAAATATAATGTGCTCATACCAGAATGTGATTATTTTACATTAATCATGACTTAAAGTAAAGTTAACATTAAATCAAATAAAATATAAAACGAAATAAAATAAGAAATATAATGTGCTAATACCTGTATTTCGTTCTTTTATCTGAATCGTGACTTTAAATTAAAGTAGAATAAAATAAAATATGAAATTAAATAAAATAAAAAATATATAATGTGCTCATACCATGATTTCGTTCTTTTACCTTTCATGACTTTAAATAAAAGTAGAATAAAATATAAAATTAAATTTAAAAAATGTATAATGTGCTCATATCAAAATTTCGTTCTGTTACCTCAGTGATGACTTAAAATAAAAGTAAAATAAAATAAAATATAAAAATTTATATAACATACAAAAACATAAGGTGCTCATATCAGGATTTTTTTCTTTTACCTCAGTAATGACTTAAATTAAAAGTGTGTGTGTGTGTGTTAGTGTGTGTGTTTGTGTGTGTGTGTGTGTGTGTGTGAGTGTGTGAGTGTGTGTATATAAGTGTGTGTGTGTGTGTGTTAGTTTGTGTGTGTGTATAAGTGTGTGTGTGTGTGTGTGGTTTTAAAGCAGCTGGGTTAATGAACTTGCCCTCTCTCCTCCGTGACTCCGTGACTACTATTTATATAGTAAAAATATATAAATAAAACAAAAATAGAATAAAATCAAATAAAATATAAAATTAGAATTATAACATGCGCATAGCAGTATATAGTAAATATATTTTATATAGAAAACAGGTTTTTATCATATTTAAGTTGCACACAATTTTTAAATGTGTTTTGAGGTGTTTAGCTTAGTGTTTTTTTTTTGCATACTATCATCCCTTTATCTCAGGCACAACTTAAAACAAAACTAGAATAAAAACAAATAAAATATAAAATGCAATTAAATTATTAAGATATTACCTTAAGCATTACTTAAAATAGAAGTAGAGTAAAATCAAATAAAATATAATTTTGAATGAAATAAGAAATGTACTGTGCTCATACCAGAATTATTATTTTTTTATATACCTTAGACAGAACTTAAAATAAAAGTATTCAATTTAATAAAATAAGAAATGTAATGTGCTAATACCAGGGTTTAATTATTTTACCTAAGGAATAACATAAAATAAAAGTAGAATAAAATCAAATCAAATATATAATATAATAAATAAGAATATAATGTGCTCATGTGAGTTTTTCATTTTCACCTCAGTCATGACAAAGTAAAAGTAGAATTAAACTAAATAAAATATAAAATTGAATGAAAAAAGAAATATAATGTGCTCATACCAGAATGTGATTATTTTACATTAATCATAAAATAAAATAAAATAAAATATAAAACGAAATAAAATTAGAAATATACTGTGCTAATACCTGGGTTTCGTTCTTTTATCTCAATTGTGACTTCAATGAAAGTAAAATAAAATTAAATATAAAATTAAATAAAATAAAAATATGTAATGTGCTCATATCAGGATTTCGTTATGTTACCTCAGTGATGACTTAATGTAAAGTTAGAATAAAATAATTAATTCACGGATAGCAAAGAACTACACATATTTATATATAGAGGTGTGTGTGTGTTTGTGTGTGTTTGTGTGTGTGTGTGTGTGTGTGTGTGTTAGTGTGTGTGTGTTAGTGTGTGTGTGTTAGTGTGTGTGTGTGTATAAGTGTGTGTTAGTGTGTGTGTGTGTGTGTGGTATTAAAGCGGCTGGGTAGATGAACTTGCTCTCTCTCTCCTCCGTGACTCCGTTTCCCGCCTTTTTTCCTCTTTACCTCTTTGCTCGGGAAGAGTCTGAGGCTGAAACTCCACAGGCTGAAAAAGTAAGTTAACTTCGGGCTAATTTCATTTAACTCGATTTTTCCTGCTAAATATACCGATAATCAGTTCAGTACAGGGTTATCTGGTACATTTTTCCTCACAAATTAAGGTAAAAAGTGTAAAATAGTGAAAAACTGAGCTGGTGAATTCAGCTAGCTAACATGCTAATTTAATATCAGATTTAACACTTTCTGTTAAACTGGTAACTGCAATATATCAGTGTATCATTCATTAGATTTACACCTGTGGCTTTATAAACACAGTTTTACACTGTATTCACACTTTAGACCTGATTTTAAAGGTGTTTTAAAGGGATATTTGTTTATATTACTTTCTTTTACCTCAGGTATGACTGTGGTATGAAACTCAGTGAGTCTGTAGTTCTCCAGTATTAACCCTGACCTGCATGATTTATAAAGAATTAACTCAGGATTTATTTATATTTACCCGTTTAAGAGCTGATTAAATGTACACTCAGGTGGACAGCAAACATTTGGTCTTTCAGCTACAGCTGATTATATTAGTAAAATAAGGTAAGATAATGCTGTATTAATCTCTATGGGGAAATTAGAGTGTTCCATAAGCTTATATACAGATACACACACAAGTACATAAAGATTTAAGAAAAGTAAATATAAATACATAAAACAAAAATAGAATAAGATCAAATAAAATATAAAATCAGAAGTATAACATTTATTTCATCATACTCATAGGCTGCACGCGGTTTTGAAATGCGTTTTGGGGATTTTTGTTTTTGTTATACTATTTCTTTCTTTTACCTTTGGCTTAATTTAAAACAAAAGTAGAATAAAATCAAACAAAATATAAATTTTAATAAAACAAGAAATATAATGTGCTCATAGCAAGATTTCATTATTTATCTCAGGCATGACTCAAAATAAAATATTAAAATAAAAAATATAATGTGCTCATACCACGATTTGTTCTTTTACCACAGGCATGACTTAAAATAAAAGTAGAATAAAATCTAAAACATAGAATTAAATACAATAAAAAATGTAATGTGCTAATTGTAGGATTTCGTTTTTCTTTACCTGAGGCATAACTTAAAATAAAAGTACAATAAAACTACATAAAATATTAAATTTAATAAAATAAGAAATATAATGTGCTAATTCCAGGATTTCGGTCTTTTATCTTAGGCCTGCCTAAAATTAAGGTATAGTAAAATCAAATAAAATTTTAAATTGAAAAAAAGATATATAATGTGCTAATTCCAGGATTTTAGCCTATTCTTTTACCTCAGGCATAAGTTAAAAGAAAAGTAGAATAAAATCAAACAAAATCTAAAATTGAATAAAATAAATCATAGAATAAAACATACATTTAAAGCTAACATGCTAATTTAATATCAGATTTAACACGTTCTGCCAAACTGGTAACTGCAATATATCAGTGTATCATTCATTAGATTTACACCTGTATTCACACTTTAGACCTGATTTTAAAGGTGTTTTAAAGGGATATTTGTTTCTATTACTTTCTTTTACCTCAGGTATGACTGTGGTATGAAACTCAGTGAGTCTGTAGTTCTCCAGTATTAACCCTGACCTTCATGAATTATAGAGAATTAACTAAGGATTTATTTACCCAAACTATTTAAATAACCCTTTCAGGCTTTTAAAAACTATTTTAATAAATTGTATTATTTTTTATAAAAACTATTTTAAATGCAGTAGATTTTTGCAAAATGTACACTCAGGTGGACAGCATACATGTAGGTTTTCAGCTACGGCTGATTACATTAATAAAATAAAATAATGTTTAAATAAAAACCCTAAAGGAAAATGTAAGAGTTCCTGCAGCTTATATACAGATACTCACAAGTGCACAAAGATGTAAGAAAATAGTTTACTACCTTAAAGTTTGTCTGTTTAAATTGTATTGCTATATTTTATCCTGGTATTATTCAACTTTATATTTAATTTGTTATTTTATTGTATTCTATCTTTGTGTACTTGTGAGTATATGTATATAAGCTGTGGAAACACTTACGTTTTCTCATTTTTTATTTATGTGTTATTTTATTTTAATAATGCAATCAGCTGTAGCTGAAAACTCAAATGTATGCAGTCCTGAATGTACCATGTACAGATATGGATGAGGGCAGGGGCGTATCAGCAAATTCTGGGCCTCTATCCATGCCAGTATACAAAAAAATCAGGATTTACATGGGCCCCTCTCCCTACTCTTTTCCCCCACTACCACGCCCATGGATGAGGGAGTCGAGTGTCCACAGCAATAAAGTGCCAGTACTGTATTTAGTATATAGAATAGAGTGCAGTACAGTATTGTGTAAGAGAGCATGACTTGTGCAAATAAAGCATTAATATATTAATCTAGTATAATTTAAATAATTATAATAATTATTATATATATTTTGGTAGAACACCATTCATACATAAGTGCAGCTTAAAGTTCTTTACGGACCACCACCAGGTACAAATTTATTACAGTAAAATTATGTTAAAATTTGTTCACTGGACATTATTATTATTATTATGTTTGTATATTTTTTATTATTATAATCACAATAATACTACTTAATATTATAAGAGGAATAATTATTATCATTATTATTATTAATCTAATTTAATCTCAATAATAATCTCATGTTACTGTTGTTTCAGATATTTAGGACCTGGCAGAAATAATTGATGACTAATTGATTATAAAAAAAATAATCATGAGATTATTCAACTACCAAAATAATCATTAGTTTTCCTAAATAATAGCCAAATGCCAATTATTAAAAAAAATAATTCTGTAATTTAATTTAACAATGACTTTTTTTGTGTTGCCCACTGCCTGTGTTTCAGAAACATATGACAAAAATATCCAATTTAAATTTAAATATAAAATATAAATAAATAAATAAATAAAATAAATAATAAATAAAATAAATAAATTTGATTTTTATGTCAGTTCTATTTATAGTGGACCAAATCTGAATATGCCACTATTTGATTTCACATCTATTCTTATTGTATTGCTTACTGTACTGTACTGTATTGTAAAGTATTGCACATACCAAAAATTCCTTTAGGGAGTTAATTATGTATTTTCCCTCCTGCAGGGACTATAGACCTAATATGCACAAATATTGTTTAGCAGTAAAAGCACTGAACATTACAAAATATCTAACAAATTGTGTGGTTAACAAAAAAACAAAAAGAATCCAAGTCATACTCTATTTAATATAAAATATAAAGTTTCACAAAAACACATTTGGTGGTTGAAATATTCCTAAAACACATGATATCTGTTTTTGTGGACACGCAGATAATTACTTACAGGTCAGTATTTGAACACTGCAATAATTAAATTAAAAACTTTCTGTACACAAAGTGTATTTATGCTGAAATTGACAAAAGTTTTGCCACTATCAACTATATTCTTTTATTAATCTTTTGCTGGTATAAAGAAAGAGTGAGTTAAAAGTAACTGGATTTTAGAAAAAAACATTATATTGTACTACAGTGATAAAATACAGTACATTTACCAGCTACAAAACTCCACCCACAACCTTATTCATCCCACAGCAGAAATATCAGAACCTCCACCCCAGACTCTGACTGTTACCCAGCCAATCACCAGCCTGCTCTGCAGATCATGTTTCACCTTTCCTGCCTGTGTCTTTACAGATTCGTGAATATTCAAACATTACATCATATTGTGAGGTTTAATTGGCTGGCTGCTGCGAAAAACCTGACAGAGGCTCCGCCCACTCACTGTCTATTGGCTGTGAGAGACAGAGGGGGCGGGACAGAGATTCGTAAGCAGAGAGAGAGAAAACGAAAGTAAGTTGATCCTCCATTACAGAAGAGTGAAGAAAGAGTGACGCAGTTTAGGAAAAAACGATCTAAATTCAACCAACACAATTCTACAGCGGTTTATTCTCACTGGGTAAGTTCAGAAAACAATCAGAATGTAAAATATTGACCTGTAATATAAACTAATTTAATTTTAAGTTTATTTGCCTCAGATGTCGGATTTCAGAACTAGGCCAAACCTCACAACCGAGTGGTCAACTTAAATATTCATGTAATTGTTCAGTATTTCATACAATTTCCAAAAAAACACCAGTTATCTAAGGACATCTGAGTTCATCACAGCTGCTTTGAGTATCATTTATCTGTGTTTTATGGCGAATCCGATCAAAATATGTAAACAAATTCATTTCCTCGATTAGCCATGTTAGCATTGACACAGATTAGCATTGTTAGCATTGTCCCAGGTGGGCATATGTTAGTTACACACGATGGAAACATGTCCACAGGTAGAAGTTGGACAGTACTGTGTGTACAATTGACTAGACACTTATTTAAATTATCTGATATCAATTTATATAAACCTGACACTGATTTAAAAAAATGATCAAAATGTGCTATAAATTATGTTCTTAAAGTTACTAAAGCCTGCTAGACTAATAAAAAAAAAAGGTTAATTTATGATCTATAATTCTCCCAGTGTTTTCCAATCCACATTAACTTCTGCTTTTACTACTGCTGATAGAGGATGTTGTTAGTAGTGTGATTCTGAATTCTGGGTTGAACAGAAAGCTTTTCCAATATTTTGAGTAGAAACTCCAACCTGTAGGGTAATTATAGTTAAACATCTCCTAGAGAACACAGCACAAGAACATGAAGGAAGTATTTGTCAGATACAGAACTGTTGTTTTAGAAAAAAATCACAAAGTGAAAACCTAAAACAGGTCTAGATCAGGCCTAAATCAGGGCAGATACAGAACAATGTCGGTATGTAAACATGCTGAAAAAAACTAAAATATAAACATATAGTGATAGTTTTTTATTAAAATCATTTTAATATTTGTCAGCATGTGTAATTTTGGGCTGGGCAATGTATTGTTAATATCATTATATTCAAAACGATTTTATACCAGATATTAAAAATGACAGTATTGTAATTTTGTAGCTGCTAGGGGTGGCGATATGAAATATAAAATATCACAATATTTCTAGTATTTTTGCGATAACGATATTCTTGGCATTTTGACAAAACACTGAATTTAAAAAAATATTTCAAGAATACACTACTGCAACAAAATGAAAATTAAATTTTATTATACGATACTAATAATAATGCACCCCATATATCTCCATATATCCAGGATTAAAATAAATGATACTGGACAGATATAATCTAGAATAAAGTCTCTAGTAGATATAAAATGGGAAATAAAAACAGTGTGAATTTTTCTTTTGCTAAAAACAGCAACAAAGTAATACCCTGATGTGATAATTAGGGATTTCAGGGTATAATATCGTTCACCATATTACAAAATGTTGACGATATTATTGCATTCGATGCGACGCGGAACACCTCTTGTAGCTGCTACAAAAGTTGCCATCAGTTACGATTGGTGTAAAAGTAGATCATAATTAAAATGAGCAGCATGACAATTTTATTTTACCCTCTCAAACAACATTATCCGGTGTGGTTTGATGTGGCAGTGGAACGTCACATTAAAAATACATGTACAATAAGATATTTAGTATTAAGTAAGTAAAAAATAAAGGAAAAGTACAACAATTTTAATAAGAAAATCAAAATAAATAAAAAAATATTTTTGTTTCTCTGATAAAGGTATAAAAGCACATGCTCCAAAATAAACTTATAGTAAAAAAGGAAATATATTTATTTAAACAGGGTAAAAACGCCATTTCTGTGAAAGGTGTGGTCATATGTAGTAGCGCTGTTTTACCAGCAGGGGGTGCAAACGGAACTTGGGGCACTTAGATTATTTAAAGAAATATTATTTATTATTTCTTATGCTTTATAAAAATTCAAAATGCATGTCTTAATTGTCAGAAAAAGTCTTACAACAGTTGCATTATTTTCATTTTTTAATAATGTTATTTAAACCTGATCATATATTAATGGTTCTTAATCTGTTCACAGGGATCTGCATGTTCACTGAAGCGCCTCCATGATGGAGCCTCATAACTCCACTGATGGAGGAGAACCCTCTGATCCAAAGTGAGTAACTTCAGGAGTGCATCAATAGTTAGTAGGAACTTATGGTCAAAAAATAAAAAAGTGTAATATTAGTTCAAAGGCTGAATATTGAACACAGAATACTGGATTTTACACAGGTTTCTAGTAGAACTGAACAATATACTGGATTTTTATTGTATTGTGATAAATGTTTTTAATGTATTGAAAATATTGTTTTCCCATATCACCCAGTTCTATCAGTGCATCATTATTTACACTTAGGGCTTTAATACTGTTCATATTGATGTTGAAATTGTACCATGTTGACTGAAAATAAGAAATATGTAATTATATAGATTTTTTGCCATATAGTTCAGTCCTAGTTACCAGTATTTGTTTCATTTTTTATCAAAATAACCTAAATATATTTTGTCTTGCTCTTCAGAAAAAGCCATTTTTGAACATCAGACCAACAAAGCATGTCTAAATGTCATTGTCTACACTAAAAGGTTTTTGTGTCTTTAGTTAAGCAATTTGTATGCATCTCTATAACTTTAACCATCTGCTCTGCTTTTTGCTAGAGCACATTTTGAGACAATATATCTTAAAGTAAAGAAAGTGTTAAACTAACTTCTGGTAATCTAAATATCTCTATGATTATCTCATCTCCACCCAGTGGCAGAGGCAGTCCACTTCTTGGTTTGTGTTCTGAGTTTACCACTAAGTCCCATCTCAGATATTTTGTAGAGGAGGTGGTTTCTTAAACAAAAACAATAATTGTCTGTATTATAGCTTCAAATAAATAAAGGATACAAAGCAAAAGAAAATTCCATTTATGTGTTTACTTTGCTTGTTTGAGTCTCTGTTCCTCTAATTGCTCATGATCACCAATCTACAGCTTCTTTGTGAAAACAAATATATAAAAAAGTGCTATCCAGATGGTTTTATCAAAGGAAATACTTTCTCAGCACATTGCTTATAAATTAACTGTTTTCAGGGTGAAGAGAGCAGAGTCCAGCGGTGAGTCTATGAAGAACTTCAGCAGTGGAGGAAGAAGCTCTGAATCACGGTACATCACTGCACACAGTAAAATTGTTAAAATGTGTTCAATTCTCTAACTTGGCTTCACTACAACAGTGTGCCAGTTTTTTAACAAATTTAATATTCAGGGTAGGAAACTGTAATTAATAAATATCTCTTCTTGAAGAAAAGAGACGAACTATTTATTTTAGTGTGGTTTGTGCTCTATCATTAATACGCATAAAAGGGCTGTACTTTTTGATTCAGGAAGGTTAGCTACAGTGCCGTGGTTTGTAGATCTCTTACTGAAATTGCGTACAATATGCAAACCAACACTAAAATCTCTGGAAATTACTTGTAGCTTTAATATTGATAGATACCCGTTCCACAGTTAATGTTCTCAGATACTCTGGCTTTTCTCTGTTCTTCTTTCTGTTCTTCATGCTTAGTGTAGTACACAAAAATCACGACCAGGTCAACTTTCTTCATTTATTTCAGGTTACTCGTCACAGATAAAACCATTGCTTGATTGCTACACAGTTCTACAAAAGTTAGTCCATTTCTAACGTGTGAAATAATAGCATATTATTAATTTCTTCTTTTTGTAGTAATTGTAATGCAAATACGTAATAAACATTTATAGCTGCAGCAATGTATTTTCTGGTGTTACTACAAGGATGCCAATATATTTGGATAAGATTGTATGATAAAGGCTTTTGTTTTACAAGCTGGTGTTAAAACGTCTGTTGTTTATTCAAAACCTTTCTATTTTCAATACCTTTCTGTTTATTACAGCTCAGAGTTGAATGATTCTCTTAGAAAGATCTGTAAATAGTGTGCTTAATTTAAAATATTGTGTTCGTATCTTCTTATTTCCTTGTTCAGACTGCAGAAATCAGGAGAACCTCCAGAACCCAGCTGTGTGTCTATGAAGAGTGACAACTCAATGAGACTGCCTACTAACTTCAGTGATGGAGCAGAACCACCAGAACCCAGCTGTGTGTCTATGAAGAGTGACAACTCAATGAGACTGCCTACTAACTTCAGTGATGGAGCAGAACCACCAGAACCCAGCTGTGTGTCTATGAAGAGTGACAACTCAATGAGAATGCCTCCTCACTTTAGTAATGCTGTAATATTGAAAAGGTAAGATTTGATAAAATTATCCTCACCATAAGACACTGTACAGAGCAGAAGTGATAAAGTATTTTCCACTTTACGGTTTAGTACAACTGAATGGGAGAGATACACGAGAGGAAGCAAATAAAAAAAGAAAAAAATTATAAGGTGCATGGGCTATTTCCACATTAATCCATCAACATTTGAGCAGATGAAAGCTCTGAAGTTGATTCCAGGTGTGACATTTTCTTTGGAAAGGAAAAGAGCTCAAAGGACCTCTCGATGGAACTGATAACAGTTTTTATGGTCCTGTTTGCCTTTGTTCTGAAGCATGACATCCATTTTTTTTTCAAAAAGAATCCTGATTTGTCTGGCCCAGAGAAGACGACACCACTTATAAACATGGTTAACATAAATCTTCTGATTTTCACAGTAAACATTTAAATGGTGTTTGTAATTGTAACTTTCTAAAGTTATCTTTTGTCCATGTGGTTCTATTAGCTTCAACTGTTGAATGACAGTTTTTGGTGCAGTGCGTCTGAGGGACTGGAGATCACAGGTGTTCGGCTTAGGCTTGTGCCCTTGCCCTTTTTACATTGATTTACTCCCGATTCCTCACATGGTTAAGTTTTATGTGCTGTAATCTTTCTTTGGGGAACATTGTTTTTAACAAAGCTCTTCTGCACACAATTCTCATTATTATTATTATTATTATTATAACTAGCCTTAAAGTGACCAGACCAAACATAAAATATCTTTTTTGATGATTTGATGTTTATTATGCGGTTTATATTGGAATTCTGATTAGATTGATAGATAGATACTTTATTGATCCCTGAGGGGAAATTTTGGATTATTCTTCCAGTCAACATTCTCTGATTTAGATATCTTCTTAATTAATTTTATATTTTATCTGTGACTGATGCATTATCAAAATCAGGAAACGTACACACCCACATTCTTTACGGGCACAATATTATGTCATGTTAAATTATGACTACCCTCATATTTACTTATCTGAGACTTTGTTTATTTATCTCTCTACACAGAGGAAACAGTAATCTACTGCAGGATCAGTCCAGGTGTGAACTGTGTGAGCAGATTCTGACAGATCCAGTCTCGATCACCTGTGGACACGCTCTACATCCACACACAGAGGAGTCTATAAAGCAATATTCCTACCAACTAGAGGATGATGTTCTTCACAGAGTTTTCCAGAAACACAAAACCTGTATGAAGAACAGGTACGAGAGCTTATTTGAGGGAATCAAAACACAAGAGAACAGAACCCTCCTGAACAGGATTTACACACAGCTCTACATCATAGAGGGAGAGAGTGAAGGGGTTAATGAAGAACATGAGGTTATAAAGATGGAGAAGACCTCAAACAAATACTTACAGGAAACCCCAATCAACTGCTTAGACATCTTTAGACCTGTAGAAGATCCTGAAGAAGAAATGGAAGGAGTGAATAAAACAGCTGTGATGGTTAATGGCATCAGACAAAACCAAATAAAAGAAAATAAAGCACTAAAAGAGCTTAGAACTGTTCTGACTAAAGGCATCGCTGGCATTGGAAAAACAGTCTCTGTACAGAAGTTCATTCTGGACTGGGCAGAGGGAACAGCCAATCAGGATGTAGATTTCATGTTTGTGCTTCCATTCCGAGAGCTGAACCTGATTAAAGATGAGCAGTACAGTCTTTACACACTTCTCTGCACTTTTCATCCTGAGATCAAAGACCTGGACTCTAGGATTTGTGATGGGCGCAAAGTTGTGTTCATCTTTGATGGTCTGGATGAAAGCAGAATTCCACTGAATTTTTCACAGTGTGAGAAAGTGTCTGACATCACTGTGACATCATCAGTGGGTGTGTTAATGACAAACCTTCTCAAAGGAGAGTTACTGCCCTCTGCTCACATCTGGATTACCTCCCGACCAGCAGCAGCCAATCAGATTCCTCCTCAGTATATCAACCGTGTGACAGAAATTCAGGGGTTTAATGACCCACAGAAGGAGGAGTACTTCAGGAAGAGAATCAGTGACCAAGACCAAGCCCAGAAAATCATCTCCCACATTAAGACAGCGAGGAGCCTCCACATCATGTGCCACATTCCCGTCTTCTGCTGGATCTCAGCCACTGTGCTTCAGAGAATCATGAAACAGAGTAATACAGAAATCCCTAAAACCCTGACTGAGATGTACTCCCACTTTCTGGTCACTCAGACCAACATGAAGAATGAGAAGTATGAAGAGAATCTAAACTTGCATCCAGTGGAATTGCTGGAATCTAACAGAGCCATGCTTCTGAAACTGGCAGAATTGGCTTTCAATCAGCTGATGAAGGGGAATGTGATGTTCTATGAAGAGGACCTGAGAGAGTGCAGTATTGATCTCACTGAGGCCTCAGTGTATTCTGGGATCTGTACTGAGATCTTTAGGGAGGAATGTGTGCTCTATCAAAGGAAGGTCTACAGCTTTGTACATCTGAGCTTTCAGGAGTTCCTGGCTGCTTTCTATGTGTTTCACTGCTACCTGAGCAAGAACGTGAAGGAACTGAGGGATTTTATACAGTACGGAGAATGGCCTAAAAAAGTTCCACTGAAGGATCTCCTGATAGGAGCAGTGAGCAAAGCCTCAGAGAGTCATAATGGACATCTGGATCTTTTCCTCCGTTTCCTGCTGGGCATCTCTCTGGATTCCAGTCAGAAGATCCTACAGGGCCTCCTGATCCGCACAGTGAGAACCTCACAGAGCATCAGTGAAACAGTGGCACACATCAAATACCTAATCTCAGAACCCTATCTTGATACTGACAGATCTGTTAACCTGTTCCTCTGTCTGACTGAAATGAATGACCAGGATTTACCCAGAGAGATTCAGAAATACATAAATTCAGATGAAAGTTTAAAAAAGAATCTGTCTGCTCTAGAGTGTATAGCTCTGTCCTACATGCTGCAGACCTCAGAGGAGGTGCTGGAAGAGCTGGACCTGAAGAAATACAGCACATCAAGAATTGCTTATATGAAACTTCTTCCAGTTGTGAACAACTGCAGAAAGGCTCTGTGAGTATCTAAATGTATATAATGGCTGTTAATGTTTTAGCAATAATGAGTGAAGGCACAGAGAAACCAACTTTCTGCAGAGTCCATCACTACAGACCTTCAAACTTCATGTATCTTTAGATTAGCTTAAAAACAGTGCACAGAAACAAATGGGTTTCCATGGTCAAACAGCTCCATCTAAGCTTCACATCACCAGTCACAGGGCAACATCATATAGGTAGCTACAAAATTACCATAAAAAGGTAACTGTGAACTTACAATTACCAGAGGGACACAGTGACTGGAATCATTCATTTTGTGTCAAGTAAAGCTCTGCTCAACTTAATGAAAATGAACAGTGACACGTGTTGGTGACTAACAATAAATTACATGTTCCAGATTACTGGCAGATTTTTTTCAAAATAAAGAAAAATGTGTATATACCGATTTATATATATATATATATATATATATATATATATATATATATATATATATATATATATATATATATATATATATATATATATATATGTATATAAGGGGTGTAAAGGGTTCACAAACAAAGGACCAGATGTATTCCATCAGCAAGTCCATTCCTCAATAAAGTATGCAAAACAGCATGTCAACATGGATTTCATGTAACAATGTAATAGCATAAACATTTTTATGATGCACTGAAGCAAATTATTAAAAGAAATATTAATAATTATTAGTCCTAAGGGGCATACACAATTAATACTCATAGAATAACTCATATATCCTGTATGTTTTTGCATATTTTTGCTTCTCCTAACATGTTCTTTCTTTAGATCAATCCAGTCCTGATCAATTCAGTTCATTTTAGTCCTGTCCACATTTCCTCTCTCCAGCTCAACCATCTTTTCTACCACTTTTAAATAATAAATCACACCACAATTAGGGCTGGGCGACTTTCTGTTAACTTAAAGGTTTCTTTTTACTCATAAGTGACAGAATAAGGGAGTTATGGCCAAGCTCACTAGCAGGCTCAGAGCCTTGTGGACAGACACTAGGATGTCCACATCTTGCCAGGTGGGTACAAGGTACTCAGACAGCGTTTAAATTCATTTAAAAAAGTCATTATACATCCACACAGGTCTGAACCCCCCCACATGTTTGGCCCTTAAAACAAGTACAAGGGGACAAATATTTAAACTCTAAAAAAATCAGACCCTTTACATTATTTGTCTGTTTAATTAAATTGCAATAGCACTTGGATTTTTAATAAAATTATATTTAATCAAAGGATTATTCCCCTCCCTGAATGCAGGCAACTACATAAAGCAAAATACAAGAGTATGTCATAGTGTTCATTTTGACAGGTCATTTTGATTTAGTTTTAGTCTTAGTCTTTTGACTAAAATGTATAATAGTTTAAGTTACATTTTAGTCTATCAGAGTGACCTGTGATGAGTGACATACCAAGTGACCTGTAATGGAGGTGGGACGAATAAAGTCAAGTTTCTGAAATGATACACTTCTACTGCAGTACAGATTTATACTAACATTACTGGCTTTCAGTAGACTAGACTTACATTACTTAACAAGTGTATTTAAAACTCATCCAGTTCAGTAACAGCAATGTTTAGCTCTGTTCAAGTACAGCTACACAGATTATATAATCTTCTGTATTTAGTAAAATATCCAGCACAACAGACTCTCTATCTGTTAAAAACTAAAAACACAAAGTAATCACTGTATAAACAGAGACAGAGGAGAATTCTGAACACAGGGTTTTCTAACAGAAACAGTGAGGGTTACTAAAAAAGACGGAAAGTGCTTCTTTTCTGTGTGTTTACTAACCCATCACTCGTGCTGAAGTTAGCGTTAATTTACAGGAAAAGGCTAACTAACGTGCGTTACCCATTATTTTATTAGAATGTAAAAAGCAGTGAAGGCTGTATGAATTGTGTCTTGCAGCTCGAGAAAGAGGGATGTTTGTGTCTAATATAACTGAAACACCTTAGCTAATGATAACAGATTGCACAGATCCCTTTTACGCCTTAAACTCTAAACCAGAGACATTTCAGACAAGCTAACCTAACCTAGCAAACGAGCTAACAGAGCAGCATTACCTGCCTTCAGAAATCTGAACAAGCTCACCTCTCTAAATAACTTGGGGACGAGACTCATGCCACATATTTAGAGTTGAGTTTTCCATGGTAGCGCAGCTGAACTTATCATATAAATGATGTTTATCCAGTAAATGGGAGAGAAGGAGCCGCTGTGTGGATCAGCTGTGTGAGGTTCAGAGTGAGGGGCTCGGTGGTGGGGGGAATGGGGGTAGGGGGCGAGTGGTACTTGGCTGAGCATGCAGTTCAGCGTGCTGCCTGATCGCATGCTGTGCCTGTTTGCGGCGCTACTTAAACGGGAAATAGAAATTAAAGTTTTTCAAATCCTATCGCCCCGGCTTATCATAGTCATCGAGGAAAATATATATTGGGATAAACATCGATATCGTTTTATCACCCAGCACTAACAACAATACACAAACCCTAACTCTAACCCTGAACTATTAAAATAAGTTTATTTTGCAACATTCACTCCTTTCCTTAAAATGAACTACTTTTGCAACATTCTTTCTTTTTATACTTTTCCTAGCTTGCTTAAACATTGTCACACTATTGAATAAGTAGCTGTTTAGTTGCTCAAAACATACAATTACATTTAAAAATCATTTGGATTTGCCTGGAATCCCTTTATTTACTCAGGACATGTGGGCTTACTGCAGTCTTACTGTGAACTACAAATGAACAGAAGTTAGGTTAGATCAGTGTTTCTCAACCCTGTTCCTGCTTATTCCTACTGTTCTGTATATTCTACAGCTTTCTCTGCTTTAAAGGCACTTAAAGAAGTAAGCGGTGGTATGATCCCACTAAACAAAGAGACGTTGACGTCTTTTTTCTGACGTCTTCTGCACGTCCAGTATTGACGTCCCCCAGACCTCCGGATAAGGGCTAATTCTAGTTTAAATTAAGTCGTTGTGGACGTCTTTTCTACGTGAAATTTACATGTATACGTTTTTATAGACCAACTACTTTGAGGCTCCCTGCATAACTGTAGTGCCATTTCAGACGGTGGCAACTGTTCCATTGTTCCAGCTTCAGCAGATAACTGGAAACGCATACAAAGCTAAGCCAAACAATTAGGTTCACAACCTTCTGGAACTAGTTATGCACGTTAGTTATACACAATATGCTTTACAAATAAATTGCATTTCAACCCTCTCACTTTTTCCAAAACATGTCAACCTGCAAAGAACCAGTAAAAGCAAGGAATAAATTAATTACCCCCATCTTACCACTGTTGATTTTAAATTGACCCTTTCTGTTTGGGGAAACATTAATATAATAATAAAAATAATGAGTAAATCTCATTTGGGGTTAATGCCTTTATTTTACATCAACATAACATACAGATTCACACCATAACAATTTCACTAAACATTACACCTTCCCTTAAAACTATTACACCTTTATATTATACCTTCCATCAACACTATTACACCTTCCCTCAAAACTATTACACCTTTAACATTACACCTTCCCTTAACAATATTATACCTTCCGTATGAAGTCCTCGGTGGCTGTCCCGTCACATTTCATGACTCCATCTGCACAAGTAGAAAAAGACAAATTAGAAATCTCAGCTAAGCTAGCTAACGCTAAGCTAACGGCGGGAATACACATTTAACACCTGACGAGAATTATCGCCGTTTTAATTCTCACACATCATATTAAGCTATTTTAATATTTTTTTTCCCACAACAAACTATTTTAAATTGCCTTATTTATGTAATATTAACATAAACTTACTTCTTCACACTATGGCTTAGCTAACGCTAAGCTAACGATAAGCTAACGCTACGCTAAAGGCGGGAATACACATTTAACACCTGACGAGAATTATCGCCGTTTTAATTCTCACACATCATATTAAGCTATTTTAATATTTTTTTCCCACAACAAACTATTTTAAATTGCCTTATTTATGTAATATTAACATAAACTTACTTCTTCACACTATGGCTTAGCTAACGCTAAGATAACGATAAGCTAACGCTAAGCTAAAGGCGGGAATACACATTTAACACCTGAGGAGAATTATCGTGCCGTTTTAATTCTCACACATGATATTAAGCTATTTTAATAAATGTTTTCCCACAACAAACTATTTTAAATTGCCTTATTTATGTAATATTAACATAAACTTACTTCTTCAGGCTATTCAAAATGCACTTGATATTGCCCCCAGTTGCCTAGGTTAATTGTGGGCGCCACAAACTTATATAACTTAACGCTAGCTTAGCGAATTTAGCCAAAGACGGTTCTTTGATTTAGCTTAGATTGGCTTATCAGCCTAGCTCTGGTTAGTGCATTGACTTAATGACCGGACAATGCTTCTACGTTAAAGCTTCGGTTACAGTAAATATTATTGGCAATACGGTCGTTCTCAAAAGTAATTCCAATTCCATTTTAACTATGTTAGCTAGCTAACTGCCTGGGAAGAGAGGCAACACCAGCAGGTTCAGATGATTAAGGTCCTGAGAGACAGCGGTGTGTCCTCCATGTCTTTGTGGTGCATGTTTGAGATTTTTTTTTCCCACAACAAACTATTTTAAATTGCCTTATTTATGTAATATTAACATAAACTTACTTCTTCACACTATGGCTTAGCTAACGCTAAGCTAACGGCGGGAATACACATTTAACACCTGACGAGCATTATCGTGCCGTTTTAATTCTCACACATCATATTAAGCTATTTAATTTATTTTTGTCCCACAACAAACTATTTTAAATTGCCTTATTTATGTAATATTCACATAAACTTACTTCTTCATGCTATGGCTTAGCTAACGCTAAGCTAAGGATAAGCTAAAGGCGGGAATACACATTTAACACCTGACGAGAATTATCGTGCCGTTTTAATTCTCACACATGATATTAAGCTATTTTAATAAATGTTTTCCCACAACAAACTATTTTAAATTGCCTTATTTATGTAATATTAACATAAACTTACTTCTTCACGCTATTCAAAATGCACTTGATATTGCCCCCAGTTGCCTAGGTTAATTGTGGGCGCCACAAACTTATATAACTTAACGCTAGCTTAGCGAATTTAGCCAAAGACGGTTCTTTGATTTAGCTTAGATTGGCTTATCAGCCTAGCTCTGGTTAGTGCATTGACTTAATGACCGGACAATGCTTCTACGTTAAAGCTTCGGTTACAGTAAATATTATTGGCAATAAGTAATTCCAATTCCATTTTAACTATGGCCACTGTTTAGCTATCGTTAGCTAGCTAGCTAGTTAGCTAACTGCCTGGGAAGAGAGGCAACGCCAGCAGGTTCAGATGATTTAAGACCACAGAGCTAAAACAACTAACACTACAAATACATTAACTTATACATATCGTCTTACCTTATAGCTTGGCAGCTGAGTCCGGTCCGGAGCGGAGCTGAGCTGAGCGAGCTGAACTGAACGAGCTGAGCTGAGCTGAGCTACTGCAGCAGCCAAAAAATGTTGAGTGTGTTTTGCCTCGGCATATCAGAGTGGAGTTTATGATGACGTGCGGTCTCAGCAAATCAGAGTGGCATTGACTGGTTGAAATCAACTTAACAATTTTCCACATAAATTGCATTTCCAAATAAAAATAAAAACATACGTAAATAAATACCTACATTCGTTAATTAATTAAATAGATAAAAAATATAATACTCAAATAAATAATTAGAAATAAATGATGCTTAATCATAAATAATCTATATTCATAGTGATTAACAATATTGATAACAACAATGTTGACATACATTTAAAAATGAATATATTCTTAAATAACGTTAATTTCCTGCACCTGTATTAGACGTCCCCATGACGTCCAAAAAAGTGACCTAGTCCGACGTTCAAATGTTTAACTGCATATTGACGTCCAAGTGATGTCATAGTTAGACGTCCAAATAGTGGACCTAGTTTGTACGTCGTGTAGACGTACAGAATTGGTCTTGGACCGACCGACGCAATATAGACATGATCTGCACGTCCATAAGACGTCTAATGTTTAGTGGGTAGTTAACTAGTTAGATAAAATTAATTTTCTTTCATTAGAGCTTACAGTAAGCCCTGCAATCCGACAATAATAAACACAATTTAAAAATGAAATAGTTGACTGATCAGATACATCAGGGCAGGTTGAACATTACATTTATATATATTTTTTTTCTCAAACCTTGACTACCTATCTGGCTAATTTGAGTTAAGCTAACTGACACACAGTGAGTTTGATCTCTGTGTTTTGATTTGTGTCTTTTTAACCAGCTGTCAGAAACAATTTCATCACAGTTTACACCGTTACCGTTCTTTTAAAAAAATCCCTGTAAATCCATATGTATTTTAACATCAGCCTCAGCTGGACCCTGCTGCCTGAACTCACAAAACCCTGAAATATCCTCCGCAAAACCAGCATGCTGATTGGCTGTTTGTCCTGAAAGGCTTAACTTTATCCCTGAATCGGCTTGTTGATTGGCCTTAAGAGATTTCCCATTTACACAGCTGCCAGTGGCGTGTCTCCTTATTAATAGTACAGCTGAGCTGAGCAGAACGATTTGGGGCTACCGGAAAATTACTCGGGGCTAAAGACTCGGAAGCCCAGGCCAGGCGACGCCCCTGGCCACCTTTGTTGCTTTTTACTGGTTTGCTCAATGAAATGATTCACTCCAGCACTCCAGGTTGACTTTAGTGGACTGAAGTTTTGCTGTTTTTTCTGTCTTTTACTGCAGCCCATTTTCCACTTCTGTATGTCGGTGAAATGGTGCAATAGGTGGAGCTCTAAAATTGCTCCACAGCTGCAAAACATACAGGGGCTGCCCGCCCACACTGCCTGAAGACATTAATAAAATATCAGATTTGTGCACACAGATATCAGCCAATGCTGATTTTCTAAAAAAAAAAAAAAAAAAGACAATGATCAACTTGCTGAGAACAAGGCTGTTCTGAATTCATGAGCATACTTTGAGGCCTGATCTGATTTCTACTGAATATCTTTAGAAGAAGCTGAAACATGCAGTCTGGAGATGGTTCCCTTCAAACCAGAGACAGCTGGAACAGTTGGGGAGATCTCCAATATATGTGTGGCCATTGGAGAAACCTTACTGAGAGATACAGAAATCACTTGCTTGTCCCAATAGGTTGTGCAACAAAATATTACATTTACTTAATTACTTTTTTTGGCATTTTCAGGTTATTTAATTACCATTGTGTTTTTATTTACAGACAGGCAACAACAATTGTATCTGTTTCATGATTATGCTAATGTGTTTCTCACATGAAAATAATAAAAAAATGACTCTTGGATAATTTTTTCAATAAATCTTAGACCATTTACCAGCAACTTGGACATAGTTTTAACTAAACTCTGTTTACTCTGCTTGTTTAGACTTTCAGGCTGTGATCTCACCATGAAACACTGTAAAACTATCTGCTGTGCTCTGAAATCTGAAAGCTCCACGCTAAAAGAGCTGGACCTCAGTAACAATAACCTGCAGGATTCAGGAGTGGAGCTGCTCTCTGCTGGACTGAGAAGCTCACACTGTAAACTGGAGACACTCAGGTCAGTACCTACCATTATATATTGCTGAATGGTAAACTAGTAATAAATTATTTACCAGCTAAAAAAAACAGTTTTAATACAAAAGGATGACTTATTATTAATTATTAACATTAGTTATTTCAATCTTGCTCTCTCTCTCTCTCTCTCTCTCTCTATATATATATATATATATATATATATATATATATAACTTTTTTATTTTGCTGCAACACATTCCAAAGAAGTTAGGACAGGGGAAAAAAAAGAGTGTTGTTTTCTGCCTCTTACTTGCAGAGATTTCTCCCGATTCTCTCAATCTTTGGATGATATTGTGGACTGTAGATGACAAAATCCCTAAATTCATTGCAACTGCACATAGATTAACATTGTTCCTCTACTATTGGACTATTTGCTTATGCAGTTGTTCACAAAGTTCTGAAACTTTCCCCATCCTTGCTCGTGAATGACTGATTCTTTCTCGGATGCTTCTTTTTACCCAGTCAGGACACTTACCTGTTTCTAATTAACCTGTTTACCTGTTGGATGTTCCTGGATGGATGTTGGATGTTTTTTGAGGACATTTGATGTCTCTGTAGGGCTGAACGATTAATTGCATTTGCGATTATCTCGCGATATTTTAAAACGAGATTCTCTAACCGCACAGGCTGCGATTTGACTGGTCACGTGACTTTGGGAGCGAGACGAGCTGAGGACGAGCGGAGCATACCCGAGCAGGAGGCAGGGAGGTGGAGAAGTGAAGTCAACACAGCGCACTTTCACACCAGCACTGTTTGGTCTGGTTAAATCGAACTCTGGTCCGTTTGTAACTTTAGTGCGGTTCGATTGAGCAGGTGTGAAAACAGTAATCGCACTCGGGTGTGGATCAAAAGAACCGAACCGAGACCAGCTAGAGGAGGTGGATAACGTTAATTACCACAGCTGTGAACAAACACTGTCTCCATGCTCGCGCCGTCTGCGCTGTATTCACCGCTCACAGCCGTGTGACTGTTTATTATGTATAAATCTGCGCTGCACGTAGAAACACAAAATCTTCTCGCTGTGTTTACTTTTTTCGTATATTTATATTTAACGTACTCCCGTGTCAGACAGCTCTGACCAATCAGGACACAGGCTGCTCACGTGGTTTATTGATGCGCATTTTGGTGCGTTTACATTTATGCCTATGTGAAACCAGACCGAACAGAGCGAGAAAGCGCTCCAAGTAAACAAACTCATTAACTGATTCAGACCAGAGAAACCAACTACAGGTGTGAAAACGCACAAAAAAAAAACATCACAAAGCCTCGTATGGTATTTGCAAGGCTAAAATGCCAACGACCAGTGCTGCATCTTCAAATACAGAAAATAACGAGTTGGTTAAAGCAGATTCTCTTTATGTTTTTTGCACTTTATTTTTTTATGATGTTACTAGCTGGAGAGCAGTAAGTTTAATTTTTTTATATCTATTTTTTCTATAAAAAAAATGGTGAAAAGGAAAAGCTATTTATATATTTATTTTTCTATTATAAAAAAAATAAAAAAATGGTGAAAAGGAAAATCATAGATTTGTTTGCTTTATTGTTATCTTTGCTTTAAATAAATCTGACATTGTTTATTATTAAACAAATTGATTTATTGCTTCTGTTTGTTGAAAAATACTTGAGAAAACATCATTTTTGAGACAAAATCGCATTTTAAATCGCAATCGCAATTTATAGATAAAAAATTGCAATTAGATTATTTTCCAAAATCGTTCAGCCCTATGTCTCAGGCAGCCTTGTATTAAAAATGAACATCATTTTGTAATGTATATTACCACATGGGTTTAGGACACTTCAACCATTGTCAGTGAACACAGTTCATCATACAATCTACAAGTGCAACTTTATACTCTGCCATGCAAAGTGAAAGCCAAATGTCGACAACACCGAGAAATGCTGACGACTTCTCTGACTTCTTGGCCCTGTCCTAACTTCTTTGGAACATGTTACATCAAATTTAAATTGAGTGAATATGTGCAAAAAAAAAACAAAAAAATGACTATTAAATATCTTGTCTTTGTAGTGTATTTGTTTTTTTTATGTCTTACACAACATTTCAATTTCATTGGAACTATGGTTGTGAAGTTTTTCTTGTAAATCTTTGGCTTCTATTCTTACTCTGCAGACTAGCTAGCTGTAATCTTGGTCAAAAGACGTGTGCAAATTTAGAATCAGTTTTAAAATGTGAAAGCTCCTGCCTAATACTACCCTACCCTAATACTGCTATGCATTTTAAACTTCAAGGATTCAAGGAGGATTTCATTGTCATTCGCATCACATGTGGTACATGAGGTTGAACGAAATTGTGATCTCACGATGTAGTTTACACCAAGGAGCAATTGTTAAAGTAGATAAATAATGAAAGATAAAATAAAATAAAAGTAAGAACACAATAAAATAGAATAGAACAAAATAGACATCAAGATAAATACACAAAAAATAGGGAGAGTAGGCAGGTGGCAGCAACATGAAGTACAGAGCGCAAGTTTGCTATAGCAGCATGATAGTGTGAATTAAGAGCATAAAGTGTCCCTGCAGTTTAAAGTGACAGTAATTGTAAACAGTAATTGTCCTTGTAAAGTATCAGTGCAGAGTGTTGTTTAGGTGGAGTTTTTTTTTTTTTTTATTTTATTTTTTTTATTGGAGAAGTCCATCAAAGAGAAACAGATAATACAAAAAACTTTCATTATGCTCTCAGTGTCCATACATCTCGAACAATTGACAATGTTGTACAAAATAAAATAACAAAGGTAATTCTATTTAACAGTGTAATCTGACTTCCCTAGGATGTAAATCACCATTTTTTAATCTATTTATTTATTTATTTATTTTAAGGCAAATAACTATGTACAATAAAAGTGGGGAAGTTTCAGTACAAAGAAAAAAAAAGAAAGATCCAAGTCAGAGGTCATAGGGTCTACAAAAAATCAGGTCGTTGGGGTTGTCACGTCTGGTGCTGTTAGCTCCTCTGTCCCTTCCACATCCAGCTCTAACGGAGGTTCTCAGGTCAACAACTACATTACCCAGAATGCACCACCCGCTGACATCACGCTCTCACCTGATCACGTGACACCTCACCTACTTCCTCCAGGAAGTCCTGAATTCTAATTACTGGCACTATATAAGAACACTCCACACACACCCCCACGCCGCGTATTGTAGGTTCTCCTCTTTACAAAGCGTTACTTTATCTCTTGTCTCAGTTTATCTTGTGTATTTCAGCAACTTTCCGCCCGTTACGGACCAAGCTAAAATTGGTTTTCTCATTTCACGGCTATCTGGTAAAGCACTCGAGTGGGCTACAGCAGTTTGGGACAATATTTCTGAGACCAGCTATTCTGATTTTTTGGCTCTTTTTCTTGCTGTTTTTGATCACACACGTTATGGACAATCTAATGGGGAACTGTTACTGGATTTAAAGCAAGGTCACAAGTCTGTTGCTTCTTATGCTTTGGAATTCCGTACCCTGGCGGCTGGCAGTGGCTGGAACAACGCAGCACTCATCGCTGTGTTTAAACATGGACTCAATTCTGACGTTTTGAGAGAATTAGCATGCAAGGATGATTCCCTTACCTTGGATCAGCTAATATCTCTTTCTATCCGACTGGACCAGCTTGTCACGTAGACCCAAGACAAAGACCCGCTCACTGTCTCCTCATGTGACACTTTCTCATGCTTTGTCTACTGCTCCTGAGGAACCTACTCCATACGAGCTGAATCCACCCGACCCAGAACCGATGGAAATCCAGAGATCCAGGCTATCTCCAGAGGAGCGTCAACGCCGTGTCCGTCTCAATCTGTGTCTGTACTGCGGGGAGTCTGGTCATCACAAAGCTGAGTGTGGTTTCCTGATCCGATCCGTGAGGGCCTCTACCCTGGGAAAGTGCGTGGAGTGCTCTAACGTGGTGCGTAGCTCTACTTCAGAATATAAAGCCAAATGTTTTACATTACCTGTTAAAATCACATCACCCACTGGTGTGTTCTGTGTCTCAGCACTTGTAGATTCCGGGTCGGAGGGGAACTTCATCAGCTGGGACCTGGTCAAGGAACATGGCATCCCTACCCGAGACCTGCGTCGTCCCATCTCTATACACGCTGTGGATGGGAGATCGGTGCGCTCCAAGCCCATTACACGTCAGACACTTCCCGTTGCACTTCAAGCCAGCGCTTTGCACCACAAGGAACTACCCCTGTTTGTGCTTCCATGCACTGACCACCCTATGATTTTGGGCATGCCCTGGCTCCAGACCCATAATCCAGCGGTTTCCTGGACTGATGGAGATATTACGGTTTGGTCTCCTTTTTGTTTTTAACATTGTTTAACTGTAGACTCTCCTGGTCAACCTCCCAACCACTCTGATCACGTCGAACATTCTAGTGTACTTAATGACGACAAGATTGAGTTACCTGCTCAGTACAGTGTACATAACTCGTTTCATGTCTCTCTGCTCAAGCCTCTTGTCCCAGGTCAGCTTGCCGAGGGTGTTCCTGATGACGTGCCGCCCGCGGCAGTGGAGGGGGAGGATTCGTCTACCTATGCAGTTCAAGAGGTGCTGGATTCACGCAGGCGTGGCGGTGTGCTCCAGTACCTCATTGACTGGGAGGGTTACGGCCCTGAGGAGCGTTGCTGGGTTGCCGCCAGTGACGTGCTGGATCCTGCTCGACTGGCCGAATTTCATGCCCGTCACCCTGGAAAACCTGCTCCTAGACCCCGTGGGCGTCCCAAGCGCTCACTCTCTTCTTCGGCGCCGGTGCGTCGGGGTCCCCAGCCTCGCAACCCACGCCTGCCCGGCACCTGTGATGCTACGCCTGGTCCTCCCGCCGGTACTCCCTGCCCGTCGGGTGGACGTCGTCGTGGTCGTCCCCGTTCCAGCTCCGTTACGACTCCCTTGGGGGCAGGTACTGTCACGTCTGGTGCTGTTAGCTCCTCTGTCCCTTCCACATCCAGCTCTAACGGAGGTTCTCAGGTCAACAACTACATTACCCAGAATGCACCACCCGCTGACATCACTCACTCACCTGATCACGTGACACCTCACCTGCTTCCTCCAGGAAGTCCTGAATTCTAATTACTGGCACTATATAAGAACACTCCACACACACACCCACGCCGCGTATTGTAGGTTCTCCTCTTTACAAAGCGTTACTTTATCTCTTGTCTCAGTTTATCTTGTGTATGACCTTGCTTTTGTTTTCTCGACGCCGATTGTTGCCTTTGCCTCTGATATTGGATTGCTTGTGTATTACCTGGACTGTGTTTTCACTACTGCCTCTTGGATTACCTCTGACATTGGATATCTCGTGTATGAACTCTGGACTGCTTATCGTTTACGTTTTTGCATCACCTCTGATACTGCTTGCCCCGTGAACGACCATTGGACTGTTTCCTGTTTACGGTATTGCCTCTTACTATTATTATATGTATTTTATCTACATCTGCACGTGTCTGTATTCTGTATCCAACCATGACAGGGGTCTTATATAAACTAGCCATTTAGACCAGATCCGATTGAATTGATCAATTTGGATTCTTAATGAATAAGTAAGTTTTTCCATTTTCATAAACAACATCATACCACTCTTGAATTTGAGGAGGCTTAGTAGATAACCACTTCCGAGTGATTACCTTTTTACTTGCAGCAAGCAGGATACTCAGTAATTTTTTATCATTTGAACACATGTCCAAAGAGACATTCCCCAGGTAAAGAAAAGCAAAATCAAAGGGTAAATTTAACTGAAATATAGTACAGACAGCCTGATAAATAGCCCTCCAATATCCAGACAATACAGTACAATCCCAAAAAACATGAAAATGACCTGCACCGTCTGTGCCACATAATCTCCAGCAATTAGACCCAGAACCCTGATACCTTTTCTGCACAGGAGTTACAAAAAATCTAAGGATGTTTTTTCCAGCAGAATTCTCTCCAGGTTAAGGAACTTGTTGTTGCCCACTGCATTTGACATATTTTACTCCAATCCTCCTCTGACAGCGACATCCCCCCTCTTTTTCCCATTTTTCCTTAATGTAAAGTGTTTTGTTCCTAAGAGAGTTGAATTCTTTACAAAGCCTAGAGATGAGGCCAGGACAGACACCTGATGTAATAGTTGACCAAATAAACTTAAGATTTCCTTTCTCATGCGCTTGTGGGTTGGCCTGTTTAATTAATTTATTAAAATAGGTTCGTACTTGAAGATATCTATAAAAATCCTTCTGTTCCAATCCAAATTTTTCTTTTAAAGACTGAAATGATTGAAATACTCCCTTTTGTAAAAAAAAGTAATGTATGTTGTTAGACCCCTCTTAGCCCACATTTTAAAGCCACTATCCACTTTATTGGGGGAGAAGTCACTGTCATGGGCACACCATCTCAACAATTTTATAGAACCCTGTGTATCACTTAGAGTAATTATCCTTTCCCAAATCTTCAAAGTTAAGCCAATCCAGGGATTCTCTGTATCCAAAAGTTGTTTCATTAATACTCTATTGGCTATCATAGCTTCCAATGGAAAATTGGGTGCCATTGCATTTTCAATTTCTTTCCATCTTGCTGCATAATAGCTATCGCACTGACATATTAAAGGCCTTAGCTGAGAAGCATAAAAATAATCTCGGAGGCAGGGGAGGGCGACACCTCCCTTCTCTTTTCCCAGCTGTAATGTGGTATATTTTATTCCAGGTTTCCTTCCCTGCCAAACAAATCGAGAAATCCATTTATCCCATTCTCTAAATTGTTGATCAGATATATCTATTGGTAGGCTCTGGAAAAGATAAACTAATCAAGATAGTATATTCATTTTGACTGTCTCTACTCTCTTAATTAGAGTAAGGCATGGAATTAAATTCCATCTTTGCAAATCTGCTTTTATTTTAACATTTAAGGGACCGTAATTTGCTTGAAGCAGCTCAGACAAATCCTTTGATAAAACTACTCCTAAATACCTTATATTATTTGCCTGCCATTTAAATGGATATGTGTCACATAGAGTTTTTGGTGGGACATAGTTAATTGAAATCACCTGAGTTTTTAGTGTGTTAAGTTTATATCCTGAAAGAAGCCCGAATTCTTCCAGCATAGTCATCAGTCTCCCAAACGAATGAGTGGGCTGCCCTAAGTATACTAAGACATCATCCGCAAATAATGCAAGCTCAACACCATAAACATCAATTCCTTTAATATTTTGATTTTGTCTAATTGCTTGACTTAAAGGTTCAATGAATAAAGAAAACAACAAGGGAGAAATTTGGCAACCTTGTCTTGTTCCACGTTCTAGCACAAATGAGTATGTAAGGTCCCCGTTTATTTTAATTCTTGCACTGGGTTTATTATATATTGTTTGTACTATTTTAATAAACGTCTGATGGAAGCCAATTTTTTTTAAAACTTTATATAAAAAAACCCATCTAACCGAATCAAACGCCTTCTCTGCATCTAAACTCACTAACACTGCTTCAAGTTTATTTTGTTTAATGTATCGCATTATTTGTAGGGTTCTTCTTATGTTATCCTGTCTGTATTATATCCTTATAAATCCGGTCTGGTCCAAATGGATAAGGTTAGGCAAAAACTGCTCAATTCGTCTTGCTAGAATAGATGTAAATAGTTTATAATCTAAATTAAGTACACTGATTGGCCTATAGTTACCACATTCTGATTTGTCTTTTCCTTCTTTGGGTATAACTGAAATAATTGCTTCCTTCCACGAAGGTGGGATTTCGCCCTTTTCTAAAATCCAGTTCATAGCTGATAACAATACTGGAGCAAGTTCCTCTGATTTATACCACTCAGAGGTATATCCATCTGTTCCTGGAGATTTCCCCGGTTTCAATCTAGAAATGGCCAGATTTAACTCCTCAACTGAAATTTCCTCTAGAAGTGTTTCATTTTGTGAGTCTGTTACTACTGGTAAATGCAAAGTATCTAGAAATGTATCAATCTGTAGATCATTTGACATGGTGGGTTGGGAGTATAAATCTTTATAATATGTATTAAAACTTTCTTGTATTTTCTCCAATTTAGATTCAATCACTTTAGTTTTTGGGTTTCTAATTTTGTAAATAGTATTATCCGCTTGCTGTTTTCGCAGTCTATAAGCCAAGAGTTTTGCAGATCTCCCCCCACTTCATAATGTCTTTGTTTTAAGAACAAGAGTTTCTGCTGTATTTCCAAATTATATATCTCATTTATTTCATGTTTTAATGTATTTATTTCCTGCTTCAGTTTTGTCTGGGATGTTTTGTAATTCATTGTCTGTAATTTTATAATTGTGTCTGCATTTGTTCTAATTTCTGAGACCTTAATTTTTTCTTAAAGGTCACCTTCCGCGAAAATCAGATTTTTCTTGTTTTTTGTGGAATACAGTAGGTCTCTCCGAGTTGAATGTGTACACCTGCACATTAAACTGTTTTGCAGCCCCCACTGTCTGCAGGAGCTAAGCAAAGAAATCCCCCCTCCCCCCTCCGAAAAACGGGTGAATTTTGAATGATCTTTCTGCCTACGTAGGCAGAAACTCACAGACCAGCCCACCTTGGCTCGAGAAACTCCCAGAGGCGGAGCTGAAGCGACGCAACATCACCGCTCATCAGTTAGGAGGTGGGAGGCAGTGAGCGGCAGAGCGGTGGAGGGGCGTCGCAGTGCTCCTAGCCAATCAGAGGAGAGATATTTGCATTCTGTTTGCATGTATGAATATTCATGAGCAAAGCTGGAATCCGGTCATTTTGGACACACCCCTAAAACAGTCCATTAAAAAAGAGCTATACAGAGACACCTGAGCACTTTTTTTTTACAAAAACGGCTCACATGTCATTCATTCATACTAGAGACCACAACTAGACATTTTAAAATGAAAGAAAAAACGACGGAAGGTGAGCTTTAATAGAAGTCATCTTTATGATTTTTCCCCTCATGACCGCTTTCATAGCATCCCATAAAATAGGCGGTGAGACTTCTCCATTGTCATTTTGTGCTAGGTACTCTTTTACGTCCATTTTTAAACCCTGAACTGTCTGAGGATTATTTAAAATAGTTGAGTTCAGCTTCCATAATGTTGATCTATGTTTCCTATCCAAGATTAATGATAAATAAACCGGGGCATGATCAGACAAATCTATTGTACCAATATCGCAATCCCTAACCTTGTACTTATCCCGACTAAACAGAAGAAAATACTCTATTCTTGAGTATGTTGAGTGTGGTGAAGAATAATGTGTATAATCTCTACTAGATGGATATGTTTCTCTCCATATATCTATCAATCCTAATTCTTTCATTATCATATTTATTTTCTTACATGTAGAGTTTTGTTGAATGCTTACTCCAGAAGAATCTAGATTTGGATTCAGACGAATATTTAAATCCCCCCCACAAATCAGTGTACCCTGGGAACTAGCCATCAAATCAAATAACCTTTTGAAAAAACTCCAATCACTTCCTGGAGGAGCGTACACATTTAAAAGTGTTATTACTGATCCCTCTATTTTGCCTGTAACCATTACAAACCGTCCATCCTCATCTGTAACATCTGATATATGTTCATATGACAGTGCATTTGACACCAAAATTGCTACTCCTCTTCTATGTCCTGCCTTATATGAGGAAAAATACAAATGCTTAAAACCCATTGACTTCAGCTTAACATGCTCTGCTTTGTTTAGATGCGTTTCCTGAAGTAACGCAATGTGTGCTTTATCTTTTTTCAATTTGGACAAAATTTTACGTCTCTTAACTGGATTTAGGACCCCATTGACATTGAAAGAAATAATTTTTATAACATTATTTGTTTGCATTCCCCTTTGTATCGAAAATAAGCAAATACAGATAAATGTACATACATAGACCGACCTCCTCCAGTTTCCTCTGTAACATAGTTGGAAAATCCCCTTCGCAATAAGAAAAATTGCAATTTCACTAGAAATAAGTAAAACAATTTTAAGCAAAGAACAAATGAAAATGACTTTGGTAGTTCAGAGAATGAGGTCTTAATGCAAACCTTGTAAAAGTCAACAGATCTAGAGGGATAACCTCTACTTTTTGTCCTTTTAAGAGGGCCCTCCATGTTTTGCCTTTACTGGCATCTCCTATCAATCCCGACTAAATTAGTTCACTTTAATATACTAGGATGCATTTTCTCCTGGCGTTTGTTCGTTTTTCATAACTAAACCCTGGTACCTGATTGAAGAGATTGTTCTGGTCTTGTCACCTCGCTAGTGCCTAGCGCTTAAAGGCACTAAATTTTTCTTTAAAGCCAGCAGCTCCCTTATCGCGACCGGCCGTCTGTACGGTGGTCTGCTTGGGTGCCAGGTCAAACGCCGAACCTGGTCCAGAAGCTTGTCAGGCTGAGAGATCACAGTTACAGATAGTCCCCGGTTTGCCATGTCTCGTGTCGCCTCCTCCACTGACTCGTAGATTACTGTCCCTTCGTCATAGAATACCTTCAGCTTTGCTGGATACAGAGTCCGAAACTTTATGTTGTTATCTTTCAGAGCTAGTCGTGCTTCTGCGAATTCTCGTCGTTTGATGAGAATTCCGGATGCGTAGTCATGATCCAGACTTATTTTGCTGTTGTTCCACACAAAGCCTCTCCTTTGCCATGCCAGTTTTAGGATGTTTTCCTTCGTTCTATAGCTAAGAAATCTGGCCACCAGTGATCTCGGCGGAGCCCCCGGGGGGGGTCGCGGACCCAGAGCGCTGTGAGCTCGCTCAAGCTGAATATCAGTGGAGGGTGGTATTTCGAGGTTCTCTCTGAGCAACTTTTCAACAAAAGTAATCACAGAGTCTGCGTCCCCCTCTACTCCTTCTGGAACGCCATATATCCTCACGTTTTCACGTCTTGAACGGCTCTCCTGGTCCATTAGCCTCCCCTGTAGCTGCGCCTGAAGTTTTAGCATCTCAGCCAGGACATCCTCCGTGACTTGTACTCTTTCTTCGTTCTGTAAGATTCGTGTTTCTGCCTCATCCATCCTAGAATTCACTTTTGAAATCTCTCCTTTAATGGATTTGAGCTGGGATCTGCAGTCTTGTCGAAAATCCCGTATTTCTCTAAGAATCAGCTCCAGATTAGCTCCTTCTGCCGTTTCTTCTGCTCGTCCACCATCTTGGCCTGTAGCATTAGCAAGAGAAGTGCTATCGCCAGGCTCGGCTTCGTCCTCACGTTTTTCTGGATATTGGGTAAATTTTTTACCCTTAAGCCTAGTCGCCATTCCTGCCCCGTCTTCCATGCAAAGGTAATATCCACTTTTTAATAGTAACTTTCAAGTTCTGGGGCGTTTTTTCGCTCTTTTAGTCGGGAGACAAGTTCTTAAGCCGCCATCTAGCTGGTGACGTAACCGGAACCCCGTTTAGGTGGAGTTTAAGAGTCTTACAGCTTCTGGAATGAAGCTGTTTCTGAGTCTGGTTGTTTTGCACGTGATGCTCCGCAGCTTCTGGCCTGAGGGGAGCGGGACAAAAAGTGCGTGTGCTGGGTGGGTGGGATGCTTCCTGATGCAGGTGGCTCTTTTCCTGCATCTGGAGGTGTAGATATCCATGGTGCTGGGGAAGCTGACTCCAACAATCTTCTGTGCAGCTTCACCACCCTCTGCAGAGCTTTGCTGTCTGCAGCAGAGCAGCTTCGATGCCACACATAGATGCTGGAGCACACAACGCTCTCCACCACACATCTATAGAAGGAGATGAGGACTGTGCTCCTGAGTCAGCTGTATATATACACCTGTAATTCACTATTGTACTTAACATCCCTCCTTTTTTTATTTTGTTGCCACTCTGCAGACTAGCTAGATGTAATCTTAAAAATCTGGGATCAGTTTTAAACATCGGAAGCTCCACCCTAAAACAGATGGACCTCAGATACAATGGGCTCCTTGCACTCACGGCTCTGACGCATTTCCGTTTTCAAATAATACGGCTCGGACGTTTCCGGTTGTATTGTTTACATTCGCCTGTATAGGCAAAACGTACATTTTTTACTAGCGAGAGGTCAAAATGAGTATCCAGCGTGAAGTTTTCAAGCCGTTTTAAGCACTGCTGTGTTCCTTTTTGCACGGCGTCGACTAAGTTTTATGGAAGCTTTAGGCTTTCATAGCTTCCCTGCTCAGAGTGATTTAATAAACAGCGGCTAATGAACATCAGTCGGCACCACTTTACCATTTCGCTGTATGAAAGGTCTGTAGCAAACATTTAATACCAGACTACCTGGTTAAACCAAAAACGTCAGAAGCTTGGAGACGACTGGCAAAGCATGCAGTGCCACTGCTTGGAATAATTGTAATATGGAATAATTAACGTGACAGCACCCAGGCTCCACGTGTTTGGGATAGGAGATCAGCTAAAGGTACTTGCCTGAATGATCCACCACCTAGCATTTTTATTATAGTTAGATATTATTATTATTATTATTATTATTATTATTATTATTATTATAGCTGGCATTAGTATTATTATTATTATTATTATAGCTAGATATTATTATTATCATTATTATAGCTAGTATTATTATTATTATAGCTAGCATTTTTATTATTATAGCTAGCATTTTTATTATTATAGCTAGATATTATTATTATAGCTGGCATTTTTATTATTATAATTATAGCTAGATATTATTATTATTATTATAGCTGGCATTTTTATTATTATTATTATAGCTAGATATTATTATCATTATTATTATTATTATAGCTAGCATTATTATTATTATTATTATAGCTAGCATTTTTATTATTATAGCTAGCATTATTATTATTATAGCTAGATATTATTATTATAGCTGGCATTTTTATTATTATAATTATAGCTAGATATTATTATTATTATTATTATAGCTGGCATTTTTATTATTATTATAGCTAGATATTATTATCATTATTATTATTATTATTATAGCTAGCATTATTATTATTATTATAGCTAGCATTTGTATTCTTATTTTTTACTATTATTATAGCTAGCATTATTATTTTTATTATTATTATTATTATAGCTAGATATTATTATTTTTACTATTATTATTATTATTTTTTTTATTATTATTATTATTATTATTGCTAGATATTATTTTTACTATTATTATTATTGCTAGATATTATTATTTTTACTATTATTATTATTATTATTATTATTATTATTATTATAGCTAGATATTATTTTCATTATTATTATTATTATTATTATTATTATTATTATTATTATTATTATTATTATTATTATAGCTAGCATTTGTATAATTATTTTTATAATGATCATTATAGTTAGAATTATTATTATTACTAGCATTTTATTAGACTTCCATTTGATAACAGAAGAAACTAACAACTATCAGTAATGCACCTAGCAAGCTAGTTAGCTATACTAGCTAATGCTGAGCTGTGTGGGCTAACGTAAAATATAAGAAAAAAATCTTCGTAGTTGTGTAGGTATGAAGATGCATATAGTTTAAAGCCTTTCTCTAGTTTTCTAGTGGTAGGCTTTACTGGTCTCCTCGACGTTGAGGTTAATTTTTAGAAGCTCTTGTAAACACCAGCTGAAAATACTGCCATAGCGAGTGTATTAGAAAATCCAAACAGGCAACGCTCGAGCAGCACTGATGAGAATGCGGAAGTAGTTGTGCAAAGAGCGCATTACCTGCAGGATTCAGGAAGTGAGCTGCTCTCTGCTGGACTGAAGAATTCTCACTGTAAACTGCACATTCTCAGGCTCATTTCATTACTTAATGGTCAACACCGCACTTTCTATGATAAATATAACTTGACCCTGGTTAATGAGTACCACACACATTTTACACTATGGAGAAGGGCAGCAACAACAGTGGCAAGGAAAAACTCACTCGTATTAAAAGAAAGAAAACCAAAAAGACCAAGAAAGACTGAATGGCCAAGCTGCGTTCACTGTGATATTTTTATTTAATACAAATTTTAAAACCATATAAAGTGTTTGTTTGTCACGTCTGGTGCTGTTAGCTCCTCTGTCCCTTCCACACCAAGCTCTAACGGAGGTTCTCAGGTTAACAACTACACTACCCAGAATGCACCAACCGCTGACATCACGCATTCACCTGATCACGTGACACCTCACCTGCTTCCACCAGGAAGTCCCGAATACTGATTACTGGCACTATAAAGGTGCACGCCAAACAGACTACCACGCCGCGTATTGTAGGTTCTCCTCGTACAAAGCGTTACTTATCTCTTGTCTCAGTTTACTTTGTGTATGACCTTGCTTTTTGTTTTCTCAACGCCGATTCTTGCCTCTGCCTTTGATATTGGATTGTTTGTGTATGACCTGGACTGTGCTTTCACCACCGCCTCTTGGATTACCTCTGATACTGGATTGCTTGTGTATGAACTCTGGACTGTCTCTCGTTTATGGTATGGTTTTGTCTTCATTGCTCTGTCTACGGGTGATCACCCTTGTTTCTGTATCGACCCTGATTACATCTGTTTATTTCTATAATAAACATATATTGTTTTTATCAGTATCTGCGCTTGTCTGCTATTCTGTTCTGACCATGACAGAATACGCGGCCGAACTAAATCAGATAGCGGATACTGAGGCTATTAAATCTGGTCTAGCCAACCAAGGGAGGCTACTCGGTCAGCACCAGCAAACGCTCGCTGGTGTGACCCAAGCTGTTTCTGAGCTAGCCCGCCAGCAAACCACGCAGCAGCAACAACTAGCTGAGCTGCTAGCTCACCTCAGAGGCGTAACTGAGCCTAGTCCTAGCCCTTTAGCTGCCCCCAGTATGCCCAACGCTAACTCTTCTGTGCCTGGATTTTCTGTCTCTAAACCGGAGTTGTTTGATGGGGATCCGGAAAAATGCAGCGGTTTTCTTTTACAATGCTCCGTGTTTTTCAGTAATTCACCGCCTACAACCGATAAAGCTAAGATCGGTTTTATTATCTCCCGGCTTTCTGGTAAGGCACTCGAGTGGGCTACAGCTATTTGGGAAGACCTTTCTGGGGCTAGTTACACTGACTTTTTGGCTACTTTCCGCTCAGTTTTTGATCATTCGCGGTATGGACAGTCTAATGGAGAACTTTTGCTGGCTCTTAAGCAAGGTCAGAAGCCGGTGGCTTCCTACGCTTTGGAGTTTCGCACTCTCGCAGCTGGTAGTAGGTGGAATAACGCTGCTTTGATCAACGTGTTTAGATGCGGACTTAATCCAGATGTACAGAGGGAATTAGCCTGCAGAGATGATTCTCTGACCCTGGATCAGCTCATTTCACTGTCGATCCGGTTGGATCAACTTCTCTCGCGCCGACCCAAGACCAGTCCTCGCACTTAAAACACTCCTGCGTCTCTGCCCCGCGCTCTGCCCCACGCTCCCACACCAGAGAAAGCTGCGCCGCCTGCCCCAGAGCCCATGGACATCCGGAAAACCCGGCTAACTCCAGAGGAGCGACAGCGTCGAATCCGGCTTCGCCTATGCCTTTATTGTGGGGAGGCCGGGCATTTCAAGGCTGAGTGTGGTCTCCTGACCCGACCCGTGAATGCTCCAGCCCTGGGACAGCGCGTGGAGTGCGTACGTGGTACGTAAGCATGACACAATCCTTCGTTCTAAATGTTTTTCTCTACCAGTGAATATTGTTTTGCCTGATGGTTTGCTCTCTGTCTCAGCGCTTGTAGATTCTGGGTCGGAAGGGAACTTCATCAGTCTGGACCTGGTTAAGGAGCATAAAGTGCCCACCCGTGAACTTCTATGCCCCCTGTCCATCCATGCTGTTGACGGGAAGACGGTTCGCTCCAAACCGGTCACGCTACAGACATTACCCATCACCCTGCAAGCCAGCGCTCTTCATTTCGAGGAACTGCCACTTTTCGTGCTTCCCTGCACGGAGCATCCAGTTATCCTGGGCATGCCATGGCTGAAGACTCACGATCCCACTGTCTCCTGGCGCGAAGGGGATATCACGGTTTGGTCTGCTCACTGTCATGAACACTGTTTAGCTTTGGATAGTCTAATCATTCAGTCTACTTCTGTTGAAAGTCCTGAGGTTTCTGATCCCATTGATATACCCGCTGAATATTCTGATTTTTTAGGTGTTTAGCAAAGAGAATGCTACTAAGTTACCTCCGCATCGTTCTTATGATTGTGCTATCGACCTAGTGCTAGAAAAGCTAGAATCTACCCAAAGCTAGAATCTACCCCCTTACTTTAGATGAGGAAAAAGCTATGAATGATTACGTTACCAAAGCGTTGGCTCAAGGTTTCATTCGGCCGTCAAAGTCCCCTGTCGGTTCTGGGTTCTTCTTTGTGAAGAAAAAGGACGGGGGACTGAGACCTTGTATAGATTATAGAGGGTTAAATGCTATAACTAAGAAATTTGCCTACCCATTGCCTCTCATCCCTAGTGCACTCGAGCAACTACGCACAGCCTCTTACTTCACCAAACTCGATCTCCGCAGTGCGTATAATCTGATCCGCATTAGGGAGGGGGACGAGTGGAAAACAGCGTTTACCACTACTAATGGCCACTATGAGTATCAGGTTATGAGCTATGGTCTCGCTAACGCCCCCGCCGTTTTTCAGTCATTTATGAATGACGTATTCAGGGACATGATTGGGAAATACGTAACTCTTTTTATAGACGACATTTTGATCTATTCCCCCGATCTCGAATCACACGTTAAGCACGTTCGCTCAGTTCTCCAAAAGCTGTTGGAGAACAACCTTTATGCTAAAGCCGAGAAATGCAAGTTCCACCTTCAGAGAGTCGCATTTCTCGGCTCCCAGGAAGTTCTTATGGATGACTCGAAGGTAGACGCCGTTACTAGTTGGCCTGTTCCCCAATCTATCAAGGACCTCCAACGTTTTTTAGGATTCGCGAATTTTTACAGGCGTTTCATACGCAACTTCAGCACCATAGCTGCCCCCCTTACAGCGCTGACTAAGAATGCTACCAAAATTCTTAAGTGGTCCCCTGAAGCTGACGAAGCTTTCCAAGCGTTAAAAGCCGCCTTTGTTTCTGCCCCCATTCTCACACATCCTAATCCTGATCTACCCTTTGTTGTGGAAGTCGATGCTTCCAATACTGGTATTGGAGCAGTTCTCTCCCAACGCAGCGGTTCACCGCCCAAATTACATCCCGTAGCTTTCTTCTCTAAGAAAATGTCACCAGCGGAGCGTAATTATGGGATAGGGGATAGAGAGCTGCTGGCTGTAAAACTAGCTCTAGAGGAGTGGCGTCATTGGCTGGAAGGTGCTGCACATCCATTCACCGTACTTACTGATCACAAGAACCTAGAGTATCTCCGTACTGCTAAACGTCTAAACCCCCGTCAAGCTCGTTGGTCACTGTTTTTCTCCCGATTCAATTTTTCGATCTCGTTTCGTCCAGGCAACCGTAATACTAAGGCTGATGCCTTATCCCGTGTTTTTAGTTCTCCAGACGACACATGCCACGCTTCCGAACCCGAACACATTCTGCCACCCACTGTTAAAGTAGCAGCTATTAGATGGGAACTTGATGACCTCATTCAGCAGAGTCAAGCTAACACACAACCTCCGGAGGGTTGCCCTCCTCACAAGATTTATGTACCTGAGCAGTTTCGCGATCAGCTCATTGGCTGGGCACATGCTGCCCTTACTTCCGGTCATCCAGGTGTTACACGCACGCTACAACTAATCTCAGCTCGGTATTGGTGGGAAACCATGCGAGCTGACGTTCAGACTTTCGTAGTTTCATGTTCAGTCTGCGCACAATGCAAAACACCCAAAACCCTTCCAGCCGGTAAGCTATGTCCTCTGCCTGTTCCTGAACGACCATGGTCACATATTGCTGTAGACTTTGTTACAGATTTACCTGAATCTGAAGGTTACACTACTGTCCTTACTGTTGTAGACAGATTTTCTAGGGGAGTTAAGTTTATCCCTTTTCCTGCGCTTCCTACTGCTCTTCAGACCGCCCAAGCTATATACACACACATTTTCAGACATTATGGGGTCCCGGAGGACATTTTGTCAGATAGAGGTCCTCAATTTACTTCTCGGGTATGGAAATCGTTTTTTGAACATTTGGGTGTACACGTGAGTCTCACTTCTGGGTTTCACCCCACTAGTAATGGTCAATGTGAGAGAGTTAACCAAGAGTTCGGAAAGTTTTTAAGATTGTACTGTTTCAAGCATGCTTCTGAATGGTCACAGTATTTAATTTGGGCTGAAATAGCTCAGAATTCTCTGATTAACTCCACGTCTGGTCTCACTCCTTTCCAGTGCATTCTGGGTTACCAGCCTCCGTTAGCTCCGTAGACAGTGTCGTCCACTGAGATCCCCGCTGTTGACGACTGGATGAAGCGGAGTGAGCAGGTGTGGGAGGAGACGCATCAGCAAATCTCGGAGGTCTTACGGAAATATAAGGAGCAGTCCGACAGACACCGTGGTACCACCCCCCAATACCAGCCCGGAGACAGGGTGTGGTTGTCGACCCGGGACTTGAGGTTTGAGGGGGCCTGTAGGAAACTGTTGCCTAAGTATATTGGCCCTTTTAAGGTTTTGTCTCAGGTTAACGAGGTAACTTATAAGATTGAGTTGCCAGCTCAGTACAGAGTGCATAACTCGTTCCATGTATCTCTGCTCAAGCCTCTTGTCCCAGGTCCGCTTGCTGAGGGTGTTCCTGATGACGTGCCGCCCGCGGCAGTGGAGGGGGAGGATTCGTCTACCTATGCGGTTCGAGAGGTGTTGGATTCACGCAGGCGTGGCGGTGTGCTCCAGTACCTCATAGACTGGGAGGGTTACGGCCCTGAGGAGCGTTGCTGAGTTGCCGCCGGTGACGTGCTGGATCCTGCTCTACTGGCTGAATTTCATGCCCGTCACCCTAGTAAGCCTGCTCCTAGACCCCGTGGGCGTCCCAAGTGCTCACTCTCTTCTTCGGCTCCGGTACGTAGGGGTTCCCAGTCTCGCAACCCCCGCCTGCCCGTCACCTCTGAGGCTACGCCTGGTCCTCCCGCCGGTACTCCCTGCCCATCGGGTGGACGTCGTCGTGGTCGTCCCCGTTCCGGCTCCGTTCCGACTCCCTTGGGGGGAGGTACTGTCACGTCTGGTGCTGTTAGCTCCTCTGTCCCTTCCACACCAAGCTCTAACGGAGGTTCTCAGGTTAACAACTACACTACCCAGAATGCACCAACCGCTGACATCACGCATTCACCTGATCACGTGACACCTCACCTGCTTCCACCAGGAAGTCCCGAATACTGATTACTGGCACTATAAAGGTGCACGCCAAACAGACTACCACGCCGTGTATTGTAGGTTCTCCTCGTACAAAGCGTTACTTATCTCTTGTCTCAGTTTACTTTGTGTATGACCTTGCTTTTTGTTTTCTCGACGCCGATTCTTGCCTCTGCCTTTGATATTGGATTGTTTGTGTATGACCTGGACTGTGCCTTCACCACCGCCTCTTGGATTACCTCTGATACTGGATTGCTTGTGTATGAACTCTGGACTGTCTCTTGTTTATGGTATGGTTTTGTCTTCATTGCTCTGTCTACGGGTGATCACCCTTGTTTCTGTATCGACCCTGATTACATCTGTTTATTCCTATAATAAACATATATTGTTTTTATCAGTATCTGCGCTTGTCTGCTATTCTGTTCTGACCATGACATTGTTGCTTTTTACAAATATGTACTACTTTGTATTGGTCTATCACTTAAAATCTCAATGAAAAAGTTTGTTGTCAGGTAACTGAATGTGAAAAGGTTCAAGAGTTATGAATACTTTGGAACCCACTGTATGTTAGTCACTTGAACAGTGTACTACCATCACTGGCATGGGAAATTGATGGTACACTTAGGTCAGTACCAACTGTAATTCATCACTGAATTAAACTAGTAGTAAGTGTACTGGTTCCATTTTTTCCTATATGGTATGTTTTTTTTTTAATTACCCTGACTCTATCTTGAAAAAAAAACACATAACCAAATTTAATTTGTTAATTTCTGTAAGTGGTTCTTCCTTATGACCATGAAGTAACAATAAGTACTAAATAAGAGGAATTGTGTTAAATGGCTACAGACTACGCTTGCATACTAGCTGACAGTGATCTCACCAGTACACTTTATGCTCAGAAAAATGTACTCCATTAAAAGCCCACTTTGACTTTACTGTAATCACTTTGTTTACCCTCACTCTCCAGGCTAGCTATGTGTAATCTTGGGGTAAAGGCATGTGAAAATCTGGCATCAGTTGTAAACCTGGAAAGTTCCTGCCTGAAAGAGCTGGACCTCAGTAACAACGACCTTCAGGATTCAGGAGTGGAGCTGCTCTCTCCTGGACTGAAGGGTTCACACTGTGAACTGCAGATTCTCAGGTTAGTACCTCTCTCAATTCATTACTAAAGGATAAATATGAGTAAATAGATTAACATCACACTTTCATAAAGCAGTACTACTGCTTTATGAAAGTGTTGGAAGACATGAAGACATTGTTGGACTTTGTTGGTTTCTTTAATTCTTTTCATTTAAATTTCCCACCGTATACAAACTCTTAAACTCTATACACCAGACAAGAACAATACCGCAACAACTCCTTTCTAGATGCATTTTGATCTTTTAAAATCTCTACTAAGCATATAGCAGCATCTTATAGGTCTATAATAACAGATTTTAGCATCTGTTTTGTTTCTGTCTATACTTTAACATTCTTCTTCCACCCTGTTCCTCAACGGTCAATACACAGACGACCACCACAGTGCAGTTATTAGCTTTCTTCAGTGGTCACTGGACCATGTAGACTTTCGTAACACAGTCATAATACTATGTGTGAGTGGTGGTATTGCTGAAGCTTTTAATACATTTTTCTCTGAATGTGTAATCTAAAGAGCATTTAATGTGCTTATAGAATTTACAGTTTGCTGTAGTATCAAATGATAAACATAAAAATATATAGTTATTTAAACTTACTTTCTGCTGTCTGAATTCTAAATGCAATGTGATATAATTTTCCTTTCTCTCAACTTGCCTCTCTGATTTCACTCTTTCTGTGCAGATTATCTGGTTGTATGGTCTCAGAGAAAGGCTGTTCTTCTTTGGCTGCAGCTCTAAGTTCAAATCCCTCCCACCTGAAGGAACTGGACCTGACCTTCAACCACCTAGGAGAATCAGGACAACAGCTGTTGTCTGCTAGACTAGAAGATCCAGGCTACACGGTCAGGTATGAACAACTGTTCTGATGTGTGTGTTTGTGGGTGTTGGTAAAAGTGGAGGATTATGTGTTATTGGTCTGGTTGTGCACAACCTGTTGAAAGTTAGCAAGCAGCTCCCCTCAATCTTACATGTAGTTCTGATATTGAACATGGTATAAAAACAACCTCCATATTTTTCAGTTAAGGAAAATATGAAAATCTGAAAAATTTGATAAATGGGATTTTATATGTGTAAACATCTCGAAATGTGTATTAATTAAAACAGTAATTCAAATAGCCAAGTGAATTAACTTAACTACCCTGCACTAGTGAAAGGTGTTTGTACACAAATCTGTGTGGAGGCATTTTCCAATATGGCTTGGTCACAACAATCTGGAGCCGTCATGAAATCATCTGATGAGCAGGACTGAGAGAACTCAAACACGTAAATGGGCATATTTAAAAAAAAAACTAACAAGAGACTAGGTCTGAGAATGTCTATGTTTAAAATACATTTTTATTAACATAAAAATGTAAGAATGCTTAAAACGCTTGAATGCTTGAAAATGGCGTGGTCAGTCTCAGACAAGGGTTCAGGGTACCAGCAGTCAGTCCAAAACCAGCTGACCTGGAGATTCAAGGGGAATGTTTTCTTCTAAGCCCCACCCACCTGTGAAAACTGTGTCGAACTCAGAAGCAAAAAAATGGAGCTTTGAAAATTCACAAAGAAACAAAAATAAAAACAAAGACTGTCTAAATCCAAACTGAAATAGCTTTCTAATAACGGCAAAGAATAATAAAGTAACTAAGTATATTTAAAAATATATATTTGCTATTTTTTCTCTTTTGAATTTGCAACATACAATTTGTCCTTTTTATTTTTTACATTTTGACTCATGAGCTGTGCAATTAAGTGTAAATGGTCTAGTGTAAGTGTAAAAAGTCTGCAGCATTTGGAGCCAATTTTGCTTGTCCCTCGAGTTTACGGCTCTAATTAAGCCTGGACAAAATTTTGGTATCGGTAATTATCGCAATAAGAAATGTTTCAATAACGGTGATATTATTTTTGGCCTATATCGATATGTATTTTTTTACAGAATCTTTTACAGACAGACGTTTTGTATTGCCATCAGTTCGAGCTGAATACAATAGGTCTCCTTACCTCCCAGATAAGACACTTTTTCTTTACTGAAATTCCCACCTAAAACATTTGAACAGTACTGTATATTTAAAGTATTATATAGTTTTTGTGAGAGGAGGCATCAAAGACTTAAATACAATTTTCAGACAGTGGTAGGTACAGATTTCCATTGCAGCGATGTTTAGCAGTTTTTCGGAGGGCTTCAAAGTATTTATATCGATATCAAAATGATATCACATCGACCGAAATTAAGGAATATATTGTGATATAAATTTTGGCCATATCGTCCAGCACTAGCTCTAATCATGTTGCCCAGCTTGCAGTTGAATTACTCAACATTGCCATAACCCATGGGATGATAGCTTGTAGTTCTTGCCTTTTTTACCCCAATAATCTGCAGTAACTCTTGAATCAGGTGGTTCTCAAAATTTGAACCTTAATCTGAGTGAATGTGCTCCAGGAATCTATACACACAGAAGAATCTGTGCCATAGTTGCAAGCTACTTGAAAATTTGTGAGCTTTTCGTTTTATGAGTTTAGGTGTAGAGGTGGGTAATCTAGGTTCAAAAAGTAAAAATCCATCCCAGGATTTCACTCCAATTGCCTGGCTGGCTCTGGTGCTAATTCAACCTAATCCCTGGGATGGATTTTTAATTTCTGGACCTGGATTACCCACCTTTAGCTACGCGTGAGTTTGGGTCATCCTTAAAGAACCATTCTAGGTTCCAAGCTGGCTAAGACAGTAGGCAACACTGGCATCAAAAGCAAAAGCTTCTACTTTATTGTCTTAAGGCGCCCTGGCCCTCATGAAATGTCATAATTAATATCTGTCTGTGTTTATGAATAATTATAGGCTCAATACAGACACCTAATATGCAGTATATTAAGTCTTAGAATCTCTGCCTTTCAGTTGTCTTGCCCATTTAGCTGTATTTCCTTTTAGAAAATAAACATTTACGAAATATGCAATTTTTTCTATTAAAAATATGATTTATAATTTGCATATTTGCGTTTTTCGTACGTCCATATTTGATCCAATGCAGACATGTAATACGGAACTGCAAACCATTTCACTGTACGGTTCCTGAATTAGATCCAAAAAAGTGCGTTAGGCTGTATTATGCAGTTTTACAGCAGCTTGTGTAATTAATCCCCCAGGGTTTCTAGAGGTCAACACTCACACACACCCAGCCCCCACCAGTGCTTACCTCTCCCTGCTGCTTCAAAATCGCTCCATGAGTAAATCCATCAATCCATTTGCCAAATCCTCATTTACGTTTAAGAAATTTGAGGCATAAAAAATTATAATATCGATTGTAACGCCTTATTTAAAGGTTTGGCTGGGTTTACAGCTTACTAATGCAGAATCTTTGAAGAAAGACATGTGAATCAGCTCTGTCGATCAATCAGGTGCGGGGAGGGGTAACCCGACACTGTCGGATGTAACCCGACACTGTTACTGAGCAGAGAGTCCTATTTTTCTGCTTTGCTTACTGCAGAACTCTGTAAATTCATATACCATAGATTTGATAGCTTAAATATTATCTGCAACAAATAAAGACAAAAAGAGAATTAAATGAGTCCAAATGTTTGACTGGTACTTTACAGTGCATCCGGAAAGTATTCACAGCGCCTCACTTTTTCCACATTTTATTACGTTGCAGCCTTATTCCAAATTGTATTAAATTAATCTCTTTCCTCAAAATTCTACACAAAATACCCCAATATGACCATGTGAAAAAAGTTTTCTTGAGAGTTTTGAAAATGTGTTAAAATATAAAAACAAAGAAATCATATTTACATAAGTATTCACAGCCTTTGCTTAATACTTTATAGAACCACCCTTGGCAGCAACTATAGCCTCAAGTCTTTTTGAATATGATGCCACAAGCTTGGCACACCTCTCTTTAGGCAGTTTGCCCATTCTTCTTTGCAATACCTCTGAAGCTCCATCAGGTTGGATGGGAGACATCTGTGCACAGCCATTTTCAGATCTCTCCAGAGATGTTCAATCAGATTCAAGTCTGGGACACACAGAGTGGTCCTGAAGCCACTCCTTTGAGATCTTGGCTGTGTGCTTCGGATCGTTGTCCTGCTGAAAAATGAACCGTCGCCCCAGTCAAGAGCACTCTGGAGCAGGTTTTCATCCAGGATGTCTCTGTACATTGCTGCATTCATCTTTCCCTCTATCCTGACTAGTCTGCCAGTCCCTGCTGCTGAAAAACATCCCCATATGGTATTGGCCTCGTGATGAGCAGTGCCTGGTTTCCTCCAAACATGACGCCTGGCATTCACAGCAAAGAGTTCAATCTTTGTCTCATCAGACCAAAGAATTTTGTTTCTCATGGTCTGAGAGTCCTTCAGGTGCCTTTTGGCAAATTCCTGACGGGCTGCCTTGTGCCTTTTACTAAGGAGTGGCTTTCGCCTGGCCACTCTACCATACAGGCCTTTTGCTGCAGAGATGGTTGTCCTTCTGCAAGGTTCTCCTCTTTCCACTGAGGAACGCTGGAGCTCTGACAGAGTGACCATCGGGTTCTTGGTCACCGCCCTGACCAAGGCCCTTCTCCCCCCATCGCTCAATTTAGACGGCCGGCCAGCTCCAGGAAGAGTCCTTGTGGTTCCAAACTTCTTCCATTAACAAATGATGGAGGCCACTGTGCTCATTGGGAGCAGCAATTTTTTTTCTGTATCCTTCCCCAGATTTGTGCCTCGAGACAATTTTGTCTCGGAGGACTACAGACAATTCCTTTGACTTCATGCTTGTTTTTTGCGCTCTGACATGCAGTCAACTGTGGGACCTTATATAGACAGGGGTGTGTCTCTTCATATCATGTCCAATCAACTGGATTTACCACAGGTGGACTCCATTTAAGCTGTAGAAACATTTTAAGGATGATCAGTGGAAACAGGATGCACCTGAGCTCAATTTTGAGCTTCATGGCGAAGGCTGTGAATACTTATTTCTTCTTAGTTTTTTATTTTTAATACATTTTCAGAACTCTCAAGAAAACTTTTTTCACATGGTCATAATGGGGTATTTTGTGTAGATTTTTGAGGAAAGAGATTAATTTAATACAATCTCCTGGCTAAAGCCACAGCCCCCCTCAATACAACAATGGAAGGAAAGGGTTAAGGAGTTGTATTTAATGGAAGAAATAACTGCAAACCTACAACTAAAAACAGAATTTTTTTTTACAAAATGGTGTCCGGTTTTTTTACATTTTTTCTGTTAGCATACACATACTGTGTTTTTGTTTTTTGTTTGTTTGTTTGTTTTGTTTTGTAATCCATGGACTGTCGAGTAAGACATTATACTGTATATTATTGCTATATGCAATATTTGTAAGTTCATTGTGCAAAGCTACAGTCTACAGCTGGTTGGTAAAGCATGTATTAAGGACAGGTATGATGCTGTCTGTGTGAGTCTGTCTGTAAAAGATTTTCATAACATCCCTGTGAAGACTTTTTTTTCAGTTTAACTAGTCATTGGGGGTTTAGTGCACTATAGGCCCCTATAGTGCGGCCTAGGCTTCTGAGTTCTAAGTTTTTTCCCTTTATATTACTTTTACTTTTATACTTTAAGTAGTTTTAAAAGAAGTACTTTTAGACTAATAAAGGTTTGAGTTGATACCTCAACTTCTAAAAAAGTATGTTTGAACCCCAGTATCTATACTTCTACTTGAGTAATGAATGTGGATACTTTTGACACCCTTGGTCCTTGGTGACCAGCATCATCATGGACACCCTGCAATACCATGTCTAGCAGTAAAGCTGGAACAACATACTGATGGCATTTCTTTCCAGACAAATGCTCTTTGCAGACATGGTGCAATATCCCATCTAACATCTTTAACTTGTCCCACTGTTTGAGGGTTTTCTTAAATGTCTCCTTTGTCCTCTCTCACCTTGGCTTTCTACTTCATGTGTTATGTAACAGAATCACCTTGCTGTTTATCTTGAAGTTCCTCCAGCGACAGAACAGTTAGTTTACTGTGACCAATCGATGAGCAAGATTAAGAGACTTGCAAGCAAAAGCAAGACAGTCAGCCTGGTGTGGCAGTGGGTGAGCATCTTTTGTGGTTTGATCGTTGAGCTATCGTAGCTTATGAGCTTATGGTAGTCATTGGCTTTGCCGCTATCTAGTGTGTTCTTTCAAAATACCTTTTCATGTAGCTCTAACGACCATTCCTTCCAGTACGTCGACAATAAACTATTCAACATCAAGACATCACCTAACCCAAGTTTGTTTACCCTATCATGGAGACTGGAATTTGGTAGCACTTAGTCTGCTTTTGATGTAACACCTTCACATCACTACAGAATGGCTGATGGAGGTTAAAGTCAAAAGTCACCTCAAGGGCCAGGAAAATAAATTAGCCACTCTTGAGTTTCTCTTAAATATTACTGGCCTATCACATAAGTCCTGTGTCTTGACTGGGTCTCACCTATCTGCATTCATTGAAGCTACAACCCTCCCAACTATGATGATTATCTTATGGTCTTGAGACCTTAGTGGCTCCATGAGGATGGCACTCCCCTCAGAAACTGTTGTGGTAGAACTATATAAATGCTTTTTTATATATAAACATTTTTTTTCACGTTTTTTTTTCACTTGAACACTGTAGCTAATGTAATATATATATATATATATATATATATATATATATATATATATATATATATATATATATATATATATATATTTATTTTTTTTTTTATGGGCTAACAGGCTTCAAACGTGCTGTGCTCACCCAAATAAACTGTTTTCAGAAGAGATAAGTGTGTAGATTAATGTAGCGCTCCTCAGGACAAAAAAGTATTCAAAACTGCTGGATATCAGTGTGAATCAGTCATTTAAAGTGGCCCTCTGAGCTGAGTGGAAGGCTTGAATGAAAACATAAATGTTTTAATTTAAATAATCATTTAAATAACAGGTGTGCCGAATTTTGACTCCCTGGTAGAATCCGACTTTCCTTCATGACGCTCCTTCATGACGCTCCTCCACTCTGTGTCAGTCTATACTGGACGAGCTGAGGAAGCCGCAGCTCCGCTCGGATAACATTAAAGGCACTTTGCTGTTTGTGTACCACTCACCTCAGAATGTTTATAACTATGCGGCTGCCAGGTAAGATTGTTGAAGGCTACTGAAGACTATTAAAGGAGGTTATTGAAAGGGCTATTGGGCACAGAAATCAGTACAGGCTGGTTAGATAAGTGATTCACTTCCTCATCCCTCACTGCAGAGAATACGCAGTGCTGTCACATTTTCGTAAAAGAAAATAAACTTCTTCTGTGCTGTACTGTTTATTAACATCATTATAACAGATTTTGTTCATTCCAGCTATTTGGGAAATCAGTTAAAAGCTCCATTTTATTGCTGTAACATTACTTACTAAAAAATGTGGAATTTAAATCGGGTCTGGGCTCGGAATCACAGTTTATGAGGGCGGGCAGAGTCAGGCTGGGTTTTTTTTGCCCAATCTAAGCTCTAGTTGGATTGTTAGATTACTGTTTATCTTATTAAAATAATATATTATTAATTATATATTAACAGTAAATATGAGCTATTTTAAGCAGTAAGCTGACTCTGAAGAACAGGCTGTGAGGTGGCTGATGTTGGGATAGACATTCCTGCGGTATTGGCATATAAATATAAAAATTCTGGTGTTATAACTTGTATCTCTCCTGAAAAGCGTTTATTTTGGTCAGTAACGCTCTTCTGTTTATTTATTATCAGCGTACATTACCAGTGTCTGCTTAGGAGTGGATGTAATTAGAGAAATCTGTACCAGCCATGCCTGGCACCTGTATGGCATGAATGTGGCATTTGGCCCCGCCCAAGATGGGTATCGGCGATCGGCCAACCCCAAAAACACTGATCAGTCCGTCTCTACTTTATATTTATATTTCACTCAGAACACAGCAAGATATAAAGCCAAGCAAAGACTCTTGCAGGGCTAGTTTAGTTGTATATAACGAAAGAAAGACGGGTGTTGCAGAACTAAATAACTCTGAACGCCTTTCAGCCATAATGATCATTTTTAGGAGAATATGTTAAACACAGCTTAATAGTGAAATCTGGGGAGATGAGCAAGTTCACATCTGAAAACCTGGTATTTGACAATTTTACACCTGCTAAAATTATACTCCCCCTCTGATCTCAGCACACTGCGTGATGAAGAGCACATCACAATCTCAAATGAGAATTTGCCTGGAGACTAAAGTGACACTGAAAGTACACCAGAGCAATGTAAATATAAAAATAGCTGACTTCAAGATTAAATTGTAATATTAAATAGGAAAAGAAGGCTCACTGTTTGGGCGGCCAGTTTAAGAAAATCAGGAGCTGTTACAGGGCTGCTGTAATTATTATCAGTTATTTATATTTATAATGTGCTGCTTATTAATACTGTATTGTTACAGTTGAATAATACAGTCTCCAGATTTTGCCGTGAAAGCTTAGATACCGCTATAGCCTAGTCTTTGGCACCCCCCACCACGAGACGCAGCAGAGCTGTTACCTTATATTTTCTTTGTAACTGGTTTTAAAGAAATTACTATACCAATTAAGCACGATACAGGTGAGGCTAGGGGTAGTGACGCCTCGCAAAAGCTAGACAGTGTATTATTTAACTATAACAATAGAGTAGTAATAAGCATCAGGTTATAAATGTAGATAATTGGAACCCCCGCTCATGCAGCTTTGCCATCAAGCTGCCGGTGCTCAGAGGGAGAACAATTGGACCTGCTCCCTCCGGGTGGGTAGATGGTGCTCTCTTCCCACGTCACTCATACGGTGATGTCTGCAGCACAGGGCGTCTGTGAGCTGATGTATCAGAACCGTGTCGCTGCGCTTTCCTCCGAGTGTGCTGGCTACTCGGCAATGCTGCATCAGCAGCAGCTCGAACAGAAGCGGTGGCTGGCTTCACATGTATTGGAGGAGGCATGTGTTAGTCTTCACCCTCCTGGTGTGTTGGGGCATTACTAGTGATAGGGGGAGTCCTAATGGGTGGGTTGGGTAATTGGCCGTGTAAATTGGGGAGAAAATGGAAAAAAAAAAAAAAAGTAGATAATTGATAATATAATAAGTCCCTTTTAATATTAATATTAATATCGCAGTTTTTTCCCTGAGTAACAGCCACATTTCTTACACTCACTCTGCATGTTGCCTAACCTAAATTGGCTGGCTTTCCTTTTTAATTTGGCTTGAAGCTGAAATGCTCCCAAAGTCGCACCCTGGATGATAACAAGACGTTGATGGGAAAATTATATTAACTCTTGCACAGACATTTAAGTGTAAAACAAGAGGCCCTCGTGTTTGGAAAACGGCAATATCACGGTTGCAGCGGTTAAGCCCATGCGCTGAGATTTTCTCGTCAATAGCGCAACATTGCTGTACTGCGGTTATCACGACAGAATGTGATCTCGACTGGCTACCCCACAAGCCCAATTGTGACACATAAGGTAGAGCAGGACTGTGGAGGGTCTGACTAGTGACTTCCAACATGCTGAGAACTCACTCTAAAGCATTTGAACTAGATGCAGCATTTTCATGGGGGTTTGGGGTGTTACTGAAGACAAATTGTGCTGAATTTAAAATAATGTGCTTTTCCTGATTAGTTTCTTCAGAACTAACAGCTTCTACAGCTGATGTACCCTGGACTGTACGAGTTTTAAGCACACTAAGAGGGTTGCATGACTGACTCTCCTTCTGATACTCATCTATGGCCTCCTGAACTTCCTCAAATGACCATTTGTTCATGTGTTTACACTTGAAGACACTGTATAGGTCGGGGTTGTTGCAGTTTCGTATGAACATTATAGGAATCTGGCACTGTAGATAGTTGGAGGCCCACTCTGCAGTGGGGTTTAACCTGACCCAGTGGTCAAACTGGGGTCTATTTGTCTTTGGGCTGTGTGGCATAGAAATTGGCGAGTGGCAAAGACGACACAGGACCATCACTAAAGTAACGTTTTAACACATCATATGTTTTCTCAGAACTCTGTGTTAAAGGCAGAGCTGCTCTTAATTCTTAACTTTACTATGTTCTTAACCCTAGCCAAAAGATGACTTAAATTAGAATTATGTTTGCTCTTTCTGTGTCAGGGCAACTACCTTTGGTTAGATATAGCTCCATGATATCTATCCACTCCTGAACAGTGTCATTTTCATTATCATCACCTCTGAACATTGGAGGTTCCTTTATATGTCTGACCAAACAATAAAAGTTATCTTTGAGAGGTCAAGTGAATTTTTGGGGATTTCAGTCTCTCTAGTACAGAGTGGTGCTAACAGGGCAGCAGTAACTTGGCTTTTATTGGCTAATATTTGACTTGCAATGGTCTTTAATAATCTGGCCCCCAAGTTCCCATATTTACTCACACAACTGCTGGATCACTTCACTGTAATTATCCCTGGGAGCTGAACATGTTGGCATCACTAGAACATTACGAGGGGTACCCCTTGAACCTAAAGGGCTATCCTGGGTCACCTGTAACCCATGTGGGAGACCAGTTTTATGTAAACGTGTTCATACAGTCAAGGGACAGCCACACCACAATGAACAGTCAGACTTCTCATGTATTGCTGGAATTGCTTAATTTTATTTAACTAACCAGGTACCGTTTTAGATTAAACACAATGAGTAATGGATAGATAAATTAAACAAAACCAACCGTGAAGATATTACAACATATGTCAATATCACAAATATCATAATGGGCATCTTACCAGTTCAGCGGTCACCATGTGACTGTGAATTGCCCGGGAAAACAGGAGGCTTTCAGGTGTGGTGTCATGCTAATTAGTGCCCCACTACAACTGATAAATGGGAACCCCCTATAACAAACTTTTAACAGAAAAAAGAGCCTAAAACCCACATTTTTTAATAAAAGCTTTTATTTATGTAAAATAAAAACATATATGTATATATACAACAATATTTATAAGAGCAAAAATATTACAGCTACATGCACAACACCATCTGCAGCAAATGTTGTTGGTCTTTGGAGCTGGTCTGTGCAAAACTTAAAATTGTCTCCTTAACCCTTTCTTATAATTGGATTCACCTGTGTGTATGTAGGTCGAGGGTCAATGAGCTAACCAAACAAATTTAAATAAAGATCAAAGGCGTAGGAGCAGGTTTGATATGGAGGGGGCATTCGCTAAAATTAATCAAAGCGCACCCTATAGTGACTTAGAACAACATTTGCGGAATTACAGTAAATCACAAAAAACAACATACATTTCTGTACTTCTGTTTATTATTAGTTAAATCCAACCACAGGTGACTTTACAACCTAAACATTTCACTCCACATTACATTTACTGCTGTTAGAAAAAAAATATGCATGCAATTTCAGAATTGTATACATATGACAAATACACACATGACAAAAAACTGATGTTATCACCTAATATTTAAAGTGGACATGAAACACTTCAAGTATTTAGTATAATTCACAAGATGTATTTTCACTCTAACAAATATTATAAGTTTAACAGTTGTCAGATAAACTGATTAAAATAATAAGCAATCTAAATGTCATTTTTTAATTAAGTGTAGCGCCATCTTGTCCCAGCGCTGAAAGTGACGTCATGAGGTTGGTTCTCGAACGCTAGTTCCTCAATGGATAATAAAAGCCTAACCGAAAATAGATGCAAAGGGGGCCACTTTTGTATTGCCCCTGGGTGTAGTAAAACTGGGTGTAGTAAAATTTTATAGGGTGAAGAACGTTAGCCTCCTGACAGCAAATCCACTCGGTTGCAGTCGGCACGGCAGTGCAGTGACGCATCTGCACCAGGTAAAGTTAGTGTTACCCACCCTCTCCACCTGTACGGGAACCGCTGCTGCCCCTCTGTATAAATCGGAGTGTAGGGTAATTTACCACAGCGTGACTTAGATAAAACTCGGATGTGAGAAATCCCAGAACATGAAATGATGACCAATGAGTCAGAGCTTAGAATTTAAAATATATTAAAGTTTACTGGAAAAATAGTTTCAGCATTACAGATATATATAAAAGGAACACAAATTAATAAATATATATTAGAAAGAGTAAAAGTACATCAACGAGTCAACACATAGTGTAATAAAATCTCGATAGATCAACACATTCACAACCCAGAAAGAGAGAGAAACTAAAGCCAGTCGAGGGAGAGAGAACCCCTCAGACTTCATCCAAGCAGTTATACATTTATGCAAATGACATGTGATTGAACAGAACTTATCAATATGATTACGTCAGCAGAGTCCAGTTAACAGCTTGTTGTCCAGTTCCAATAACGTGATCAGCTCCAGCCTGTCTGAGCAACAAGTTCTTATCATGATGTTGTTCAGCACTGTGTCCTTCATGAACACAGCAGACAGTCCTTAAGTGTCCTAAAGTCTGTGAGAAGATGAAACGGAGGAAAAGAGAGGATGGAAAGATCTTCTGGCCTGTGTGCGACTTTACGGCGTGTAGAACAGGCATGCGCTGACTATCTGAGGAGAGGTTCCCAGCACTTCAGTCAGATAGCTTGTTGTCTCCTAGTTCATATGCCCTGGTCCCAGAACAGCAGAACATCAGTGAAGCTTCTCTGCCACTCAGGGTCACGTTCTCCTCACAGCTCTCACTGTTGATGAAAACACTCTGACCTTCCTGATTCCTGAAAAAGTACAAACAACCTCCAAAGCCTTGTGTCATAGTGACAGTTAAAAAGAGAGTAAAGATCATAAGGTTGTTAAGTGAATTACTAAGTGAACAGTAAAAATAATAACTGTATATATAAATGTATAAAACATTTAAGAATAAGAGTGTGAAGGTGTGGTTATCTCCAATCACACCCTTCAGGAGTTTGTAGCGTTAATCTGTCTCGTCTCCTCACCGGCTCGAACACATAAGCCTTCGGGTTTCTAGGAATCTGATCAAAACCCCGTTCAGATTCGTCTTCATCCATAATCTCGACAAACAACAAGCTCTTTTCCTTAACCGTGACCGCTAGCTATGTACCTGGACTCTTCAACCAACCAACCTCGTGACATCACCAATGCTATAATTTTATTATAATTTAGTGTGTAAACATTTTGTATAAAAAATTCCCCCCAAAATAAATTACATTATATTTAAACTTGTACAAACTGATTCATGTCCACTTTAAAATAATATAACAGATTTTGTGGTTATTTTTATTGTTATTACTATAATAAATATTATTATTATTATTATCATTATTATTACTACTATTGTTATGTATTGGCATGTACTGTATATTCTGTTGTATATTTACATTTTCTCCACTCTTTTTTAAAAAACTCAGTAGTGCTGGGTCCTGTGTTTTGATTTTTTTCTACTGAAAGCACTTCTTACGATGGTGTCCTTTTATTAAAATAATGTAACTTTACGTTTAATATAGATTTTTGACCTTTAAAGACCTTTAAAGAATTATCACACTTTCTGTAAATCCTATATACTTCATTTAACTTCTCAAATATCACTGTGTTCATCTATATGATATGTTTACCTGAAATCGATGATCCAAGCAACTAATGATTTATAAAGGAAAATAATGAAAATTATCAGGGGAGCCCAAACCTCGTCATACCACTGTATCTGTGTCTCATATTAAAATTAAATTATTTTAAACATTAAATGTCACAAATATCAAAAACTCGGAATAATTAGAAAAAAAAGAAATTGGGATGAAGCCAATAGAATAGAATGAGTTTACACTGTTTTCTTTCTGTGTGTGTGTGTGTGTGTGTGTGGGTGTGTATCTGTGTGTGTGTGTGGGTGTGTGTGTGTGGGTGTGTGTGTGTGTGTGTGTGTAGAATGGAATCTGGAGGGGTAATCAGAATGAAACCAGGACTTAAGAAATGTAAGTTAACAAACACACAAACACACAAACATACACACACAAACACACATACACACACTCATATACAAACATACACACACATTGACACAAACACACTCACATAAACACACATACACACTCACACAAACACTCACATAAACACACACACATACATACACTCACAAACACACACTCACAAACACACACACAGAAACACACTCACAAACACACACTCACAAAAACACACAAACATACACACACACACACACACTCACAGACACACACACACAAATGCACAAACAAACATACACACAAACACACACAAACACTCACATATACACACTCACAGAAACACACAAACAAACATACACGCACACACAAACACAAACATACACGCACACACAAACACACACACACACAAACACTCACATAAACACACATACATACACTCACAAAAACATACACACAAACATACACTCACATAAAAATACAAACACACACACACACACAAACATACACACACTCAGACATACACACACACACACACACACACACAAACATACACTCACATACTCACACAAACATACACTCACAAACACACACACAAACACACACACACACACACACACAAAAACATACACGCACACACACTCACACAAACATACACTCACAAACACATACACACACAAACACACACACACAAACACACACTCACAAACATACACTCAGTCACACAAACACTCACTCACACACAAACACACACTGACAAAAACACAAAAACATACACACACACACTCAGACATACACACACAAACATACACACACTCACTAAAACACACAAGCATACACACACACACAAACATACACACAAACGCACATACACTTACACAAACACACACACACACTCACAAACACACACACACTCACATACACATACACACACACACACTCACACAAACATACACACAAACACACACACACAAATACACTCACACAAACACACTCTCTCTCTCTCTGTATCAGTGCAGTGTGTGTAATGTGTGTTCTTGTGTTCAGGGTTCTGTGATTTCACACTGGATCCAAACACAGTAAACCCTCGTCTCTCTCTGAGTGAGGAGAACAGGAGGGTGGTGAGGAGAGAGAAGTGGCAGTCGTATCCTGATCATCCAGAGAGATTTGATTGGGTTCCGCAGGTTCTGAGTAGAGAGGGAGTTACTGGACGCTGTTACTGGGAGGCTGAGTGGAGCGGGAGGAGAGGAGGAGCTGTTGTAGCTCTGAGTTATAAAACCATCAGCAGGAAAGGAGGAGGACCAGACTGTCGGTTTGGAGAGAATATAAACTCCTGGAGACTGAACTGCTCTGATAACAGATACTCTGTTCATCACAATAATAAGAGCACTGAACTCCCCACTCGTCCCTCCGGCTGTAGGAGAGTAGGAGTGTATGTGGACTGTCCCGCCGGCACTCTGTCCTTCTACAGCGTCTCCACTGATACACCCTCACCCACTCTCACACACTTACACACACACTCACACACACCCTCACACACTCTCACACACTTACACACACTCTACACCACCTTCACTCAGCCCCTCTATGCAGGGATTGGGTTTAATTGTTCTGGCTCCTCAGTGACTCTGTGTAAAATAGAATAACCCTGTGTGTAACAGAGTGTGTGTGTGTGTGTGTGTGTGTGTTTGTGTGTATGTGTGTGTATGTGTGTGTGTGTGTGTGTGTGTATGTGTGTGTGTGTGTGTGTGTGTGTGTGTGTGTATGTGTGTATGTGTGTATGTGTGTGTATGTGTGTATGTGTGTGTATGTGTGTGTGTGTGTGTGTGTGTTTGTGTGTGTATGTATGTGTGTATGTGTGTGTGTGTGTGTGTGTGTGTGTGTGTGTTGGGGAACTGTATAAATCATTTCTATTCCAGACTAAAGACTTGAATCAAACTGATTCATCAATCTACAGTTTATCACACTGTTTATGAATACTGTAATAAAATGTATTTCTTTATTCCTGTAATTCATATTGTTATTTTTGTTGATTATTTCGTGTCATTTTATAATCTATAATCACAGAGCTTCTGTTACTGTTATACTGTTTACCATTTGTATGTGTTTCTTTATTCCTGTATTTCAGATTATTATTCTGTTTCTTTTACCTTATTTTTGAGTTTATTATTATATAATAAATAAAAACATTAACATCAACTCTTGTTTTTTTATTTATTGTTAAATTGTTAAACTAAAAATATATTTTTAAAAGCCATTTATGTAGTAATTTACTTGTAATTGATGAAATAGTTTAAATGGCTTAAATAGCTTATCTTCATAAAAATAGCTAATGTATAAATTATTTATTCAGTTATATTTTAAAATTATATTTTAACTAGTAGTGTTAATCAGTTACAAATGTTTCATTATGGATATTTAAATGTAAGAGAGAGTAACTAATACAGTCACATCAATTGCTTAAAAATATTGTATTACTATATTCTTTGAATTATTATTATTATTATAAATCTTATAATTATAAACTATAAAATTTATAATTATTATTATAAATAAGCTCTGTCTTCAGGAGTCTCTTAAAGAATCTCTCGCTATCTTTAAGAGACTCCTGAAGACAGAGCTCTTTACAGAGCACTTACTCTCCTAACACCTCTAACTAACTACCTTCTACTACCAGATCAGGAGAATCTCTCGCTATCTTTAATAAACTCCTGAAGATAGAGCTCTTCAAAGAGCACTTACTCTTCTAAGACCTCTAACTAACTACCTTCTACTACCAGATCAGGAGAATCTCTCACTATCTTTAATAAACTCCTGAAGATAGAGCTCTTCAAAGAGCACTTACTCTTCTAAGACCTCTAACTAACTACCTTCTACTACCAGATCAGGAGAATCTCTCACTATCTTTAATAAACTCCTGAAGACAGAGCTCTTCAAAGAGCACTTACTCTCCTAACACCTCTAACTAACTACCTTCTACTACCAGATCAGGAGAATCTCTCACTATCTTTAATAATAAACTCCTGAAGACAGAGCTCTTCAAAGAGCACTTACTCTCCTAACACCTCTAACTAACTACCTTCTACTACCAGATCAGGAGAATCTCTCACTATCTTTAATAAACTCCTGAAGACAGAGCTCTTCAAAGAGCACTTACTCTCCTAACACCTCTAACTAACTACCTTCTACTACCAGATCAGGAGAATCTCTCACTATCTTTAATAAACTCCTGAAGACAGAGCTCTTCAAAGAGCTCTTACTCTCCTAACACCTCTAACACACTAACTACTTCTAACCTCATTTCCTTCTTCCCCTCCTTCACTTCTCTATCCCTTTATTTCCCTTCGACCTCCTTTAAGCCCTATATAAAATGGTTTATCTTAATTCCTATTACTTTTGTACTTGACTATTGTAAGTCGCTTTGGACAAAAGCGTCTGCCAAATGTAATGTAATGTAATGTAATGTAATGTAAAATCATATTTTAAAAATGTAAAAAAAGATGAAATGCTGGTATTTCCCTGTATTTTGGAGAGGCAGACCAAAATAATTAAGTTTGGTGTTGTTTGCCTGTTAATGTTTATAACTCCACTATCCAATATTAAATGAAAAGGCTATTTAAATTCTAAAAAAGAACAATTATTACTGTGGATTTTTATCATAATGGCCCTGTGAACATTGCATGCAACATAATACAGTTGCAAGAAAAAGTATGTGAACCCTTTGGGATTACTTGGATTTCTGCATAAATTGGTCATTAAACAAACACAGTCTGTTTAAACTAAAACCACACAAAAAAATATATATGTCTGCAAAGTTTTATTGAACACAACACACACCACGCAGCGACACAAACAAATCCATGGAGGCAGGCGAGAGAAGCGTGTTTTGTAGCAGAGGATTGAGAAGCTTCTGTTAATGAGGTACAACCACTGGTTTACTCACCCCACTCCACTGTTTCACTCTTAACATGTGATTACAAAATAAAATACACAGGATGTCAGCCTAGACCATATACACGCTTTTGTTTTATAAAAAACGCTCCTTGCTGCCCTGCTGAGAACAACAGCTTCAATGTTCAGATTTATAGTGTTAAAAATTTCAAGCCAGGAAAGACTGTCTTTATTTTATATTTTATTTATAAAGGGAAATCAAGAAAAAAACTTATTTTATTATACTATATTTATTATATAATTAATTATTATATTTATGTTAAGAGAATTCAAGAGAAATTGCCTTTTATTTTTATAAAAAAATCTTTTTTTCAGAAAATAGTTCAACTTTAAATGTCTAGAGATACATTGGTGCTGTTAAAAATGCATTTCCAATAAAGGGAGTATTGGCAAAACTGGTTATAATGTTTATGTTAAGGCTGCCTGTCTGAATGTCTGTCTGTCTGCAGACCTGTCTATTTGCCTGTATGTCTGCGCGTCTTTCTCCCTGCCTGTCTGTCTCTCTGCCTGTATGTCTGCCTATATGTCTGTCTATCTGCCTGTCTTTCTGCCTGCCTGTCTATCTGCCGGTATGTCTGCCTGCCTGTCTGTCTGCCTGCCAGCATGTCTGTCATTTACCTGCCTGTGTGTCTGCCTGCCTGTCTGTCTTAATTTCTGTCGGTCTGCCGATCTGTCTATTCAACTGTCTGCCTACCTGTATGTCTGCCTGTCTATCTGTCTGTGGCCTGCCTGTGTGTCTTTCTGTCTGTCTGCTTGCCTGTATGTCTGCCTCTATGTCTGTCTATCTGCCTGAATGCCTGCCTGTATGTCTACTTGTCTGTCTGTCTCTTTGCCAGCTGTTATTTTAATATATCGGTTTTAAACTATTATTATTTTTGTATTGACTCTGTCGCCCCCTGGAGGTGTAAGCGCGCGCTGCAGCCGTTACCCTGGGCAACAGTTTAACAACACTGCAGTGCTGGAGTTGACGGAGCTGCAGTAAATAAACAGAGGTGCGTACAGACCCAACAGACTGTCTAATATTACAGAAATATTCATATTTACAGAAATTTCAGACTCTAATAACCAGTAAAACAACTCTAAACTGCAGCGTGTTACACTCTCTTCCTCTCTGTTACACTTCATTTACTGTAAAACTGAACACTGTAGTCCACTTTTGCAACAGACACATTTCTTAATTTCTTTATTTCCCTCAATATAAATGTAGACTGTGTTATCATGTAGTTTATTGGCTATGTGAATACACATATTGACAGCTTTCATTCTTTTACACTTTGTGTTTGTGCATTTACTGTTATTGTGTAGTCATTTCCATTGAAGCTACAATGTAGAAATTAAATAAAATAAAGAAACAGAGAGAAACAGGGAATGAGAAGGTGGGTCTAAACTTTTGAAGTTGAAAGTTAAACTCATCCAACCTTTCTCGTTTCAGGAAAGCAGATTGAGTGGAGATGCCTAAATTTCGTGAACTGGGAGCCGAGTCTTCACCTCTTTCAGACAGTCGTTTACCACCTGATTCTCCCGGTCTAATAGCCAACAGATACGTCATCCAGCAGAGCCTGGGGAGGGGCAGCTTCGGCACTGTGTTTCTCATTAACGACACTAAAGCAGCTCCGGGAGGAAAACTGTGAGTCTTACCTGAACTGCAGTACTCTACAGTACATTACAGTTCTCTATAGTACACTACAGTACTCTACATCACACTATACTACAATACCGTACATTACAGCACTCTACAGTACACTACAGTAATTTACAATACACTACACTACATTAAAGTACACTACACTACAATACTATACAGTGCAATACACTACACTACTCCACAGTACACTACAGTACTCTACAATACAGTTCATTACAGTACAATACATTACACTACAGAACTTTACATTTCACTACAGTACTTTACAATACAGTACACTACACTACAGTACTATACAGTACACTACACTACATTGCAGTACAATACAGTACTCTACATTACAGTACTCTACTGTACACTACAGTACTCTAGTGTACTGTAGTGTAGTTTACTGTTGTGTAGTGTACACAAGTATATACACAACAGTGAACTACACTACACTACACTACAGTACTGTACTGTACTGTAAACTAAACTATGCTAAACTACACTGCACTACAGCAGTCAGCACATTTGCCAAAAGTCATGGGACACTATACTAGTTTCTAGTTTATGACATTAGTCTTGTTGTTCTATGTGTAAATAAGTTGTTTGCAGTGACTCTAAATTGGTTGTTTTGCTATTTTAAAACTAATAATGTTTAGACATTATTGGACTACATGTATAGTGGAGAAACATTTTACATTAAAGCTAGGATCACACATCATGAAGTGCAACATGGGGAGCAGTTTAAACACTTTGTATTCATAAAATATATATATATATATATATATATATATATATATATATATATATATATATATATATATATATAAAATTTAATATAAATTTAATAAAACAAGTTAAATTGATTTGTGTCCAGAATTGCAGTGGCTCGATGTAGAAGTGCATATACATATAAATTAAGAAGATTTAGTTTAAAACTACAGAAAAGTAATTAAAGTATTATTATTGTTACTACAGCTTTGTATAATTAGCTGTAAGGTTAATTTACAGCTAATTATTGTAATTTTTTATATAGATTAATATATTTGCATTCATAAATTGTATGCATTTATTTTTATTTAACCTTTATTTAAGCAGGGGGTCCCTTGAGAGTAAAATCTCCTTTTGAAAGGGAGCTGGGCTAAACTTCACACCATTTCCAGTTAAAGAAAATTGTAAAAATGTGTTTACATAAACATGAAAGTACAAAACAGAGAGAGGATGCAGATGATTGCTACACCTAATATTATTGAAATAATGTAGTACATTTTCTGTAAAAAAAAAAAAAAAAAGAAATAAATGTAATTTATTTGTCATTACTTCAAATTGATAAAGTTGAGTTGTGAAATTATAGGTAATGTATTTAGTTTAGATTTGTTTGTGTACAGCTAAAAGAGGAATATACAGTACTTTTACAAATTGCAGTAGGTCGAGTTCGTACACTTGTGAATGGAGCCTCAGGGGGGCGGTGTTGCTCTTTGGATGCTGGATTAACTTTCTCTCATAGTTTAGACTGAAGTGTGGAGGAATCCTCTGCTGATTTCTACTATAACTTTTTAAACAGAGAAATACAGTAATTGAATGCATGCTTTTGAGTCAATAACCCATCTTATAACTGTGTGCATTAAAACAGGACAATTAACCATTTCAGACCCGAACAATATTCCAGTGGTGGGAAAATATAAGAATATAAGATTGCTGTTTTTTTTCTGTGCTGGACACAAAACAGGACTGTAATATTTTTACATAAACTCTATATTTAAAAATATTGAAAAATCCAAATATCTAAAATATTCAGCATCCCTGAGTAGTAAAATAAACATAAAATACCATATATATATATATATATAGCTATACAAAGTGTGGAAGTAATCATCCGTAGATATGAGGTAGTGCATTAATACAGAATACATTAAATTAAGTATAAGAGATAGCAGGTATCAGCAGATACAACAAATACTAAACATAAAACATGTGCATGTATTGCATTTAAGTTCAGTGAGTAGTGTAGTGTCGAGAAGCGTGAACAGTGTATACAGTAAAGAATACACAGTAAAATGTCAATAGAGTCCCAGGGCAGTGGTGGAAAGTAACAAATTACATTTACTCACATTACTGTAATTGAGTAGATTTTATGAGAAATGTATAATTTTTAAAGCAGTTTTTAAAAAACGTAATTTTACTTTTACTCAAGTTCATTTTGACACAAGTAATTAACTTCGCTACATTGGAAAACTCCCCGTTACTGAGTAAAAAATCAAATGCTGGGGAACAAAAATGAATAAAAATGAATAAAAAAAAAATAGTTTTGTTCTTCATGGCAGCGCAGCTGAACCTTTCCCATCAGTGTTTATTACGATTATCGGGAGAGACGCTGTGTGAATCAGCTGTGCTCGGGGGAGCCGGTGTTCTGTCGAGTTATGCTACCCATCGATATGTGCTTCTTTATAGCACTGCACATGCACCAACCAACATTTTTTGTATGATTTCATGTTTTTAATGATAATTCCTTATGTTTTTTTTATTGGGAACATTAAACAATCTGCTTGAAAGTTAAAAAAAAACATGTTAATAGCAGTTAAAGCATAGCACTAAAACTGTAAACTGTATAACTGTAAAACTGTATAAACTGTAAAAATACAGTTTATAGTCACATATATGAACATAACCTTTTAACTTTTTAACAGTAAAGAAAAAAAATGGATCATAGAAACCTGTGGCACTTGTTCTTGAAGATGTTTAATGGGGTGGTCTGAACAAATACTGCCTGAAAGATCCAAATTATTTAATTAAATAATGATTTAATTTATGATTTGTACTTTTTTACATCAAATAAATAAAAGTAACTATGTAACTTTTACTCAAAGTAAATTTTAAACTGAATACTTTTTTACTTTTACTCGAGTAGATTTTTAGATGGGTACTTTTAATTTTACTTGAGTAGAATTTTAGCAAAGTAAAGTTACTTTTACTTAATTACAATTTTTCAGTACTTTTTCCACCTCTGTCCCAGGATGTAGATGTACATGTTGTTACAGTGTGATTACAGTACAGATAAAAATAGGCAAAGATTTAGAAAGCGGCTCCACTGGGAGGAGTTGAACAGATGGCTCTTGGAACAAAGGATCTCCTGAGTCTGTCTGTAGAGCAGCTCTGTGAGAAGGAGCTGCCACTGAAACTGCTCCTATGATGTATGATGATGGAATGCAGTGGGTGACCATCAAATAGCCTGGCTAATCTGACCTGCACAGTGCAGACACACTGCAGTCATACTGAATAGCTATAGAATTTAAAGTGAAACTCTACGGTAGATGGAATGAGCTCATCGGGTCGGCTCCTCTGGATCAGGGCCGGATGATGTGAGGAGCTCTGATGTGATTTCCCGGTGTTATAACTCCAAATGCACACATGCACAATGCTGCCGCTTCAGAAGATCAAAAGCACGTTTGTTAATTATATTTTTTTAAGTATACTTAACATGGAAAAGTACATACTTTTAAAGATTTAAATATGTACCTAAATACATATTACAGTTTTTCTCAACTGGTTTGGCTCATTTCCTGAAACTGAGATGACATTCTCAAAATAACATGGACAAATCCCCAAACTAACTCGTGCTTCCTCACAACAGAATGGCATTTCTCATAGCTTCCATCACATTTCACATGGTTTGTACATGTCTCAAGCACTTAGTACATCTTTGCAAATGGTTATGTACAAGTAGCCTACACTTAACACAATCATCCTACATTTAGTACATTTTCCAAAAGAATGCATCGGTAACACTTTCTTTGAATGTCATTTTTATAAGACTCATACTCATAACACATTATAATGCATTCATAAGGCATTATAAACATGGCTATACATATTTATAAAAATGTATAATTCATTATAGCAAAGTTTATTATGCATCATGAACTGTGATTATAATGCATTAATAGCTGCGTTTATAACAGGTTATACATCAACACCAAGAAACTCAGTCCCTGCTTGCAGACTTTATCATGACTAAAAAAGCTTCCAACTTATAAACACACCCTCAATAATCCTATAAATATATTTTTAACCACTGATAAATTATTCTTGTCTTGAATATAATATTAATTATAGTCAATCATAATGTATTATAACAGGTCTTTGTGCGCTCTAAGTAAAGTGCCAGACTTTCATTGTAGGACTAGATTATTAATGATAGATATATATATTTTAACATATATATTATAAGCACAGCTTATAATGTATTATGATTACAGGTCATAATGCTTAACAAACATGGCTATAATGGGTTATGCATTTTTATAAACATTTATAGCCATGTTTATAATGCCTTATGAATGCATTATAATATGTTATGAATGTGGTTATAGCGTCTAATAAAGATGACATTCATAGAAAGTGTTACCAATGCATCTTGTTGATCTATCCCAGTTGGTTGGTTCTCAGTGTGATGGTTGTTCTCTCCAAAACATTTCAGCACAATTTCATCGTATTAGTCATCATCTGCAGAATAGTCTGCTCAATTGTCAAAATGAGTTAAGAAATTGTAATACAATACAGAACTCATATTTTGGAACATTTAATAAATTCATGACAATCAGGTGAGTAGGTAACAGGTGAAAGCAGGTTTTGATGAGGAGGAGTGTCCCACATTACAGGTGACCAATCCATCAGTTTGTTACCTGACAGGTGTTGTCTATGATTTTGAATGCTGGCATTGCTGTATATATACAGCTTGGCCTGGTGCGAGTGCTTTGATGCTAGTCCTGTGATGATATAACAGGCGATCAGTGTAGAGGATGGCTCAGGCATTCACGACGCTTCTTCCCACGGTGCATTGCTAAAGAACACATCAGATGCGATGTTGATGAGAATTTATGGCCAAACAGACTGCAGCGGATGGATGGCCAGGAAGATGACCAGGAGAGAGAGGGGAGTGACACAGAGGAGTCAGAATGTTACTGTACTGCATTTGTGATGCTTTTTTTTTACATACTGTAATGTATTTTGTTTTGTTTTTGCGAGTTTTTGCATTTTGTATACATAATATATTTGATACATTTTCCTTTGTATTTTTTTCTTTTCTACCTACAGTAATGTGTAAATATGTACTTGTAAATAAAAATAGTTACAATTTCCTCAGCAGAATGAGTGCAGTGTGATGAGTGCAGTGTGTGTGGTGTGAAATTTGTATTTATTTAGCTAGACCTCTGCCATAAAGACAAAACATCTAAGCATTTTGACTTGCAGTTCTTACACAATGCCAAAGGGACAATGCATTTTGGGGGCACTGATGATTTGTGTGAGAAAGGAAATTAGTTTTGACACGTGGGTAAACTGTTTTTGGAGCGATATGAGCAGTGATGAGGATCCATGTAGTTGTGCTGCACCGTCCAGTTTATTTTGACAGAAGGACGAAATGAATGAAAATGTGCCAAAGCAATTGAGAAGGATCTATGCCATTTTATGGTACTGACTATTTATATGGGAGAGTGACTTCATTTTGAAGCAAGAATGAACATTTTGGGAGACATATGACATTCTGCTGGTTATCTGAAGTGTTGTGAAGAACTGTAAGTATGTTTGGACAATTTACCTTATAGTTATAGAAATGTCATCTTAGTTTCAAGAAATGAGCCAAACCAATTGAGAAAAACTGTAAAATAAAATTAGAAAAAAATCAAAGAAAATATACATTTAATAAAACAAGAATATTGACTTAAAAGTATAATAAAATCAAATAAAATATGAAATTGAATAAAATAAGAAATTTAATGTGCTAATTCCAGGATTTTAGTCTTTTACCGCAGACATGGCTAAAATTAAGGTAGAATAAAATCAAACAAAATATAAAATTGAATAAATTAAGAAATATAATGTGCTCAATAGCATTTTATTATTTTACCTCGGGCATAACTTATAATAAAAGTAGAATAAAATCAAACAAAATATAAAATTGATTTAAATAAAAAAATATATAATGTGCCAAAGCCAGGATTGTATTCTTTTACCTCAGGCATGACTTAAAAGAACAGTAGAACAAAATCTCATAAAATATAAAATTGAATAAAATAAAAAATTTAATGTGATAATTCCAGGATTTTATTATTTTGCCCCAGGCATAAGTTTTAATAAAAGTATAATAAAATAAAATAAAATATGAAATTTATTATACCAGGATTTGTTTTAAGTAGAACAAAATCTAATAAAACATAAAATTAAATAAAATAAGAAATGTAATGTGATTATACCAGGATTTCATTCATTTACCTGGGGCATAACTTCAAATAAATGTAGAATAAATAAAAAACATGAAAAACATAAAAAAAAAGTAAATTAACTACGGGCTAATTTCATTAAACTCGATTTTTCCTGCTAAATATACTGATAATCGGTTCGGTACATGGTACTTTTTTCCTCATAAATTAAGATAAAAAGTATAAAATAGTGAAACACTGAGCTGGTGTATACAGTGGACCAAACTTGGACGATCCACCATTTGTTTTCACCATTTTAAGGATATGCTGAGATGCACTAATCCACAAGCTATATACTTATTGTATTGCTTACTATATAGTAATATATTGCACATATTAAAATGGCTTTAGGATGTTGATTATGTATTTTTTCCATCTTGCTCCATCTATGGGCCATATCCTGTGGGGACTGACCTGACCACTGCAAGGTGATACAATGTGGAGCTAATAATTAATATTACTATATGCACTAATATATTTTTGTAGTAAAAGCATGAACTCTGAAGCTACATGAAGTTTGGAGGTGTGTAGTGATGAACTCTGAAGCTACATGAAGTTTGGAGGTGTGTAGTGATGAACTCTGAAGCTACATGAAGTTTGGAGGTGTGAAGTGATGAACTCTGAAGCTACATGAAGTTTGGAGGTGTGTAGTGATGAACTCTGGAAGCCAGTGCAGTGCTGATAGGACTGGACTAATATGCTCAAATTTTCTAGTTTTAGTAAGGACCCTGGCTGCAGCATTTTGAACTAGCTGAAGTTTATTTAAGTTACTGCCGGAACATCCAGACAGTAGCGCATTACAATAATCTAGCCTTGAGGTAATAAAGGCATGTACTAATTTTTCTGTGTCATGCAGTGATAGGGCATTTCTTAGCTTTGCAAAATTACGGAGGTGTAGAAAAGCTGTTCTAGTAACATTAGATATGTGTTTATCGAATGCTAGATCTGAATCTATAATAACTCCAAGGTTTTTAGCTGCTGAACCAGGGGTGACTGAGAAGTCAGCCAGATTTAGCATTAAGTCTGATCATTTATTTCTAGCAGCTTTGGGGCCTAATAGGAGAACTTCTGTGTTATCACTATTTAATAGGAGGAAGTTGTGCTACATCCATGATTTTACATCTTCTACACAATCCTTGATTTTCTTTAATCTCATTCTGTCATCAGGTTTGGCTGATATGAAGAGCTGAGTGTCATCCGCATAACAATGAAAATTCACATCATGTTTTCTAATAACTTTGCCCAGTAGGAGCATATATAAAGTAAATAATAACGGTCCTAATATAGAGCCTTGTGGAATTCCATATTTTACTTTAGTATAACTGGAAGACATATCATTTAACCTCACAAACTGATAGCGATCGGTTAAGTATGATTTAAACCACGCTAAGGCAGTTCCGGTTACACCGACCATGTTCTCTAATCTTTCTAAAAGGATAGTATGATCTATTGTATCAAAGGCTGCACTCAGATTGAGAAGTACCAGTAGGGAAACACAGCCTTGGTCGGCGGCTATAAGTAGATCGTTTGTTATTCTAACTAAAGCTGTCTCTGTGCTATTATAAGGCCTAAATCCAGTTTTTCATAGATCTGGTTTCTTTGCAGGTAAGAGCAAAGTTGTTGGGCCACAGCTTTTTCTAAAATCTTAAATAAACGGTAAGTTTGAAATAGGTCTATAGTTAGACAGTACACTAGGATCAAGATTTGGTTTCTTGATCAGAGGTTTAATTACTACTATTTTAAAGGCATTGGCTACATGCCCCAGGTTAAGTGATGTGTTTACTATCATTAACAGTGGTTTAATTATTTCTGGTAGTACCTGTTTTAGTAATTTTGAGGGAACTGCATCAAGTGTGCAGGTTGTGCTGTTTCATGAGAGATAATTTTCTCTAGTTATAGCTGTGGAAGTGGGTTAGAGACTTCCATCCTAACTTCAGTAACTGAGTTGTGTTCTATATCAGCGACACCAGGTGTCAGAGAGGATGTGCTATTTATCTGTTGAATTGTATCACGAATGTTTAAAATTTTCTTATCAAAGAAGTCCATAAAGGCATTGCTGGTGTGAATGGCTGGAATCTGAAGTTCAATACCTGCCTGCCCTTTTGTGACATTGAAAATAACACTAAATAGAGGTATAGGATTATTTTTATTAATCTGCGAGGCCAGATACACTGAGCAGGCTTTATTAAGTTCTTTTCAGTATTGGACAAGACTGTCTTGTCTAGTTCTACCTGGTCTGCCGGACAATATACTATAGTTGATAAATCAGGAAGGTTATCAGTAAATTGTTGGTCTGTAAAGGGCGTTATTAAACATTCCATAGAGTATCTAGGGGATGTACGTTGTGGCGTGAGGAGGCGGGGGATCCGTGGGTCTGCCCCACACCGGAACAATCAGCCATATCTGTCCCAGCTGGTTTGCATCTGATTAAGCCGCCAGCTGGGACAGGTATATAAACTCAGGCCGCACGGACCGAAAAAGAAGACTAAAGTACTCTTTCTGGACTCTAGAGCCCCATTGGGTCGTATTTATGTTGTTTTAAGTTCTTTTGCCCCTTTCACTTCTGGTGTATTCCCAACTGCTTTCAAACAAGCGCATGTGACACCACTGCTTAAAAAGACTTCTCTCAACCCCGCCCAGGTTGATAACTACAGACCGGTCTCACTACTACCTTTTCTCTTTAAGACATTAGAAAGAACAGTTTTAAATCAGGTCTCTGGCTTCCTCTCCCAGAATGACCTCCTGGGCCAGAACCAATCTGGGTTCAAAAAAGGACACTCTTCCGACTCTGTTGTTTGTGACTGAAGTGTTGAAAACTGCCAGAGCTGCAGGACAGTCCTCAGTGCTCATTCTGCTGGACCTCTCGGCCGCCTTCGATACAGTCAACCATGACTTCCTGCTATCTATACTCTCTAACATGGGGATCTCAGACAAAGTGATGTCAAGGTTCAGATCATACCTCACTGTGCGCTCGTTCAAGGTGTCATGGCAAGGACTGCTGTCCTCAGCCCACTCCCTATCCACTGGGGTTCCCCGGGGTTCGGTACTGGGACCCCTTCTCTTCTCAATATACACCACCTCCCTAGGTCAGGTTATCCACTCACATGGCTTTTCCTACTATTGCTTTGCTGATGACACCCAGCTATACCTGTCGTTCGCTCCTGAAGATCATTCAATCTCTGCACGAATATCGCAGTGTCTCTCAGACATATCCTCATGGATGAAGGAGCATCACCTACTAACTACAACTAAATCTCTCAAAGACTGAATACGGTTGACGACCAGCTCTCCTTCACCCATCATGTGGCCTCAGTTGCTCAATCCTGTCGCTTTGTGCTTTATAACATCAGAAAAATTTGACCGTTTCTGACGCAACAGGCCACCCAACTCCTGGTACAAGCAGTGGTTATCTCACGCCTCGACTACTGCAATTCCATACTAACTGGCCTCCCAGCCTGTGTAGTAAAACCACTTCAAATAATTCAGAATGCAGCAGCGCGTCTGGTCTTCAACCAGCCAAAACGGGCACGTCACCCCGCTGCTCATTGAGCTCCATTGGCTACCAGTTGCTGCTCGTATCAAATTCAAAGCTCTTACAATCGCCTACAAGGTGATGACAGAACAGGCTCCTTTCTACCTGCACTCACTCCTGAAGGCTTACGCTACCTCCCGGCCGCTGCACTCCTCCAATGAACGTCGCCTCGCTTTGCCAAACATCCACACAAAGCAATCCAAACTGTTCTCATTCAGAGTTCCCCAATGGTGTAACATACTACCTTCCACTACCAGATCAGGACAATCCCTCGCTATCTTTAAGAAACTCCTGAAGACAGAGCTCTTCAAAGAGCACTTACTCTCCTAACACCTCTAACTAACTACCTTCCACTACCAGATCAGGACAATCCCTCGCTATCTTTAAGAAACTCCTGAAGACAGAGCTCTTCAAAGAGCACTTACTCTCTTAACACCTCTAACAAACTAACAACTTCCGCCATTTGCGGCCCGTTTCCTTTTTTGTAGCGGCGCGAGGTATTTTAGAAATAGAATGAAAGTTGGCCAAAAAAAACGGGTCAAAGAGTCTAAAAGCGGAGAGGGTGCGCATTTCTAGCGCAGAAAAACGGGCCAAAGAGTCTAAAAGCGGAGAGAGTGCGCATTTGTAGTGCAGAAAAATGAGCCAAAGAGTCTAAAAGTTGCCGTAATTAAGGAGTTTAATATTAAGAGACATCATGAAATTAAACATCAATTTGAAAAATCTTAGTTTACACAACACTGTCAAAGATAAAGATAGTAAGTCAAGTAAAATGGTGTGTTAATGAAATAATCAGGAAAAAAGTATTATTTAAAGTGGTATATTTCAGTATTTGTTTTATTACAGAGTGTGGCCCGTGATTTCAAATATATTTTTCCTTCTGGCACCCAACAAAAAAAGTTTTGACACCCCTGCCCTAGTAGATTTTAAGCAGTGTTTAGGGTCGTCTTGTTGAAGTATCCAGCCCCGACGCAACTACAACTTTGTCACTGTTTCTTGAAAATTGTTCTCAAGAAACTGCTGATATTGCCTGGAATCCATGCGACCCTCACCTTTCACAAGATTCCCAGTACCTGCACTGGTCCCACAGCCCCACAGCATGATGTAACCTCCAACAAATTTTCAGTTCTTTTTCCGCCATGCATACCACCCTCCAAATAACTCAATTTTAGTTTCATCAGTCCACAGCACCTTATTCCAAAATAAAGTTGGCTTGTTTAAATGTGTTTAAGTTTTAGCATACCTCAAGTGACTCTGTGGCGTGTGCACAGAAAAGGCTTCTTCTGCATTACTCTCCCATACAGCCAAAAATGGAAGACCACTGTGCCTGTGGTCTTCCATTTCCTCACTATGTTCCTCACAAGAAGATGCAAAGAGGGAAAAAACCTGCAGTGGGCCATCTTTACCTTTTCTCATAATTGGATTCACCCTGTGTATGTAGTTCAAAGGTCAATGAGCTTACCAACAATTTTTGTTCCCATAATTAAAGGTATTCAAATCAATAAAAGGACAAGGGTGAAATGTATTCACCTGCCTAATTTTGTTTAAAGAATTATTGCGCATCCTATAAACATCACTGTGTTCATCTACTATATGATATATTTAACTAAAATTGCTGACGTGTGTGTGTGTGTGTGTGTGTGTGTGTGTGTTTAGAATGGAATCTGGAGGGGAGATCAGAATGAAACCAGGACTAAAGAAATGTAAGTTAACACACTCACACATACTCACACACACACGCACACTTTACACACACACTCTCTCTCTCTCTCTCTCTCTCTGTATCAGTGCAGTGTGTGTAATGTGTGTTCTTGTGTTCAGGGTTCTGTGATTTCACACTGGATCCAAACACAGTAAACCGTTATCTCTCTTTGAGTGAGGAGAACAGGACAGTGGTGAGCGGAGAAAAGCAGCAGCCATATCCTGATCATCCAGAGAGATTTGATTGGTATCAGCAGGTTCTGAGTAGAGAGGGAGTTACTGGGCGCTGTTACTGGGAGGCTGAGTGGAGAGGAGGAGGAGCTGCTGTAGCTCTGAGTTATAAAACCATCAGCAGGAAAGAAGGATCAGACTGTGGGTTTGGAGGAAATATTAACTCCTGGAGTCTGATCTGCTCTGATAACAGTTTCTCTGTTCATCACAATAATAACAGCACTGCTCTCCCCCCTCCTCCCTCCGGCTGTAGGAGAGTAGGAGTGTATGTGGACTGTCCCGCCGGCACTCTGTCCTTCTACAGAGTCTCCACTGATACACCCTCACACACTCTCACACACTTACACACACCCTCACACACTCTCACACACTTACACACACACTCACACACTCTCACACACTTACACACACTCTACACCACCTTCACTCAGCCCCTCTATGCAGGGATTGGGCTTTATGGTTCTGGCTCCTCAGTGACTCTGTGTAAAATAGAATAACACTGTGTGAAAAACGTGTTCAAACTGATTCATCCATCTACAGTTTATCACACTTTTTATGAATATTGTAATAAAATGTATTTTTTATTTTAGATTATTATTCTTTATTTTATTTTTAGAGTTTATTATGGAGTTTTTTTATCATTGTTACATTGTTTATTGTTTGTGTCATCAGTTGTTTTCGACTAGTCCGAAAAAATCTTTTAAGGTATCTACAGTACAAACACCAATTTTATTGAGCCATCAGTGTTTTTATTGTAAAGTAAGATTCTAATTTTACCCATGCATCAGCACTGACCATTTGCAAATCCAGAAATTAGGTCTGAAATATGGGGCAAAAAAATTCCATTTCTGAAACTCTTAAATACCTCAGGATTTTTGCTGCAAATGTCTGATTAAATATATAATTACATGCTGAAGTTCAGTATCTGTTTTATTGCATACTTTATTATTATCTTACTTTTACCCTGTTCTTCTATACCCAGAAACCCACAGGATAGACCACCACAGAGCAGCTATTATTATTTAGGTGGTGGTTCCTCATTCTCAGTACTGCAGTGACACTGATTGGCAGTGTATGTCATATATTTTGTCTCTGTATGTGAATCTTTTAGCTACTGTAAAGAAAACAGGTGGGGTCAACTTGAAAGCATGAAGTCTCATGCTAGTTCCTGCTATCCGTCCTTCTGTCTGATGGTCTGAAGATGAAGACACAGTGCTATTTTCTGGGTTTAAACTTCTGCTTTTACATGTACAAACATGAAATCGAGGAACCAGATTGTTTAATTGTTTAGTCCTCACAGTTATACAGAACTACCCAGTCACAGAACCTTCAGTAGCTGTTGAGAAGAGATTCAAGCTCCAGAAGAAGAATGGGAACGCTGCACCCTCAGATTCTGATTCTGCTCACACTGACCGGTATGAAGCATTATTACTTTCTCTGTCTGGGATTCTGATATGCAGGAGTTTGTACTGCAGTTGAGGAATAGTGATTGGGTTCGTTCTACCAATTCCTATAAAACCACAGATAAAGTGGAGAACTGTCTCTTTTAGTGTTTGAACTGATTTTAAAATACAGTATCAGCTCCAAAAATGTACAACAATGGATTACCTTACTTAAGTAGAAATGTTGGTTATCTATACTTTACTGTTGTAATTATTTTTTTCAGACGACTTTTTACTTCTACTCCTTATATTTTCACACAATTATCTGAACTTTCTACTCCTTACATTTTAAATTAGACTTGTTAATCCTATTTAATTTCAGCTTGTTCACATTCTGTCTTCTCATCGTTAAATTAATCGATGAGATTAAACCACTTGAAACCACTTTCCAGATAAATCTCTTCATTAGGATCAAGTGAATTTGAGTTTGGTTGGATAAGAAGTATAAACATCTTGTGTTCATCAAGTCAAGTCAAGTAGTTTTATTGTCAATGCTGCATATGTACAGGACATACATAGAATTGAAATTACGTTACTCTCCTTCCCAATTTTACAGCAAGTACAGATAATGGATAATAAAGAAAAATAAAGAAAAAGGGGAGACACTATGTGTACAATACAGCAGCAGGGACACAGACATACATGAGACAGAACAAGGTGCAGTAGTGGTGGGGGTGAAATAGATATATAAATAGAAATAAAAAGAAATAAATATATAATCTAAATCTAAATGAGTGGGAGACACTATATGTACAATACAACAAAAACACAATAGACATTTGTGAGACAGAAGATAATAGTGCAATATTAATGGTGATTAAGATCAAGTGACAATATAAATAGAACCCGTATAACAGTAGTGCAATGTTGTATCTAGCTTAAGGCTGGTAAAGTTCTTAAAGTTCCCAGTTCTTGGGGAATTAAAGTGTGTATGACAGTGCAGCGTAACAGTAGTGCAGGTATTGGGTGTGTAGTGCAGGTCCTTTTACAAAAGTTACAGTACTGTGTGTGTTCTAGTGCAGAGTTTCAGTACTGTGTTGGTGGGAGGATGTGGGGTCAGGATGATGAGAGTGTGTGTGCTGTGGGCAGGATTGGGATGGGGGGTAGTGCGGGAAGAGAGTTCAGCATCCTCACAGCCTGATGGATGGGGCTGTCTCGCAGTCTGCTGGTCCTAGACCCGAGACTCCGCAGTCTTCTCCCTGATGGCAGCAGGCTGAAGAAGCTGTGTAGTGGGTGGGAGGGATCTCCTGCCAGACGGAGGGCTTTCCGCGTGAGGCGGGAGCTGTACAGGTCCTGAAGGGAGGGGAGAGAGGTGCCAACGATCTTCTCAGCTGCTCTCACGATGCGCTGGAGGGTCCTGCGGCAGGATGCTGTGCAGGCCCCGTACCACACGGTGAAACAGCTGGTCAGGATGCTCTCGATGGCCCCTCTGTAGAAAGTGGTCATGATGGGGGTGGGGGCTCCAGCTCTTCTCAGCTTGCGGAGAAAGTAGAGACGCTGGTTTGCCTTCCTGGCCAGTGATGCTGAGTTGGTGCTCCAGGAGAGGTCCTCTGTGACGTGCACACCCAGGAACTTGGTGCTGCTCACCCTCTCCACAGCAGTTCCGTTGATGGACAGAGGAGTGTGCAGTGTGTGAGTTCTCCTGAAGTCCACAACAATCTCCTTAGTCTTCTCTGTGTTCAGAGAGAGATTGTTGTGTTTGCACCAGGAAGCCAGGCGGCTCACCTCGCTCCTGTAGTGTGACTCATCGTTGTTGCTGATGAGACCCACCACCGTCGTGTCATCCGCAAACTTGACGAAGAGGTTGGAGGTGTGTTCTGGTGTGCAGTCGTGGGTCAGCAGAGTGAACAGGAGGGGGCTCAGTACACATCCTTGGGGAGCCCCTGTGTTCAGTGTGGTGATGCTGGATGTGTTGCTGCCAACCCGCACTGCCTGTGGTCTACCAGCCAGGAAGTCCAACAGCCAGTTGCACAGGGAAGTGCTCAGCCCCAGACTGTCCAGTTTGTGTATGAGCTGTTGGGGGATGATTGTGTTGAATGCTGAACTGAAGTCAACAAACAGCATTCTGACGTAGGTGTCTTTCTTGTCCAGGTGTGTGAGGGCTGAGTGGAGAACAGTGGAGATGGCATCATCGGTCGAGCGATTTGACCGATATGCAAACTGGTAGGGGTCCAGGGAGGAGGGGAGTGAAGACTTGATATGGTGCATGACTAGTCGTTCGAAGCACTTCATGAGGATGGGGGTGAGTGCAACCGGACGATAGTCGTTGAGACAGGATGGCGATGCCTTCTTAGGGACAGGGATGATGGTGGTGGCTTTGAAGCATGTGGGAACCACCGCCTGACTCAGAGAGGTGTTGTAGATGTCCGTATAAACCTCTGCGAGTTCCCAGGCACAGTCCTTCAGCACACGACCAGGAATGTTGTCAGGTCCAGGAGATTTTCGAGCATTGATCCTGCTGAATGCTCTCCTCACACTGTCTTGGGAGAGCGTTAGCACCTGGTCACCAGGAGGAGGGATGGATTTCTGGGCGGATGTGTTGTTGAGTGGCTCGAACCTTGCGAAGAATCCATTCAGGTCGTTCAGCAGAGATGTGTCGCTGTTGCAGGTCTGTGGATGGGGTTTGTAGCCTGTGATAGACTGAATCCCTTGCCACAGGTTCCGTGTGTCTCTGCTGTCGCTGAAGCGTTGGGATATCTTCTTGGAGTACTGCCTCTTAGCTTTCCTGATGCCGCGGGACAGGTTGGCCCTGGCTGTCCTCAGGCCTGCCTGGTCTCCAGCTGTGAAGGCTGCATTTCTAGCCTTCAGGAGCTTGTGGACCTCTCCTGTCAGCCATGGCTTCTGATTAGCCCGAACAGTGATGGTCTTGAGGTCGGTTACATCATCAATGCACTTGGTGATGTAGGCAGAGACAGTTTCTGTGTACTCCTGAATGTCCGTGGAGTTGTTGTGGGTGGCAGCCTCTCTAAACATGTTCCAGTCTGTTGTGCTGAAACAGTCCTGAAGTGCCTCTGAGGAACCCTCTGGCCACACTCGTACCTGCTTCAGAACTGGTTTGGAGACTTTAACCAGTGGTCTGTAAGCTGGCATTAGCATAATGGTGAGGTGGTCAGACGCTCCGAGGTGGGGGAGGGGGGAGGCTCTGTAAGCCCCTCTTTTTGTAGTAAAGACCTGGTCCAAAGTGTTGTTTCCCCTGGTTGGAAAGTCTATGTGTTTAAAAAGTCCAGAAAACACACTCTTTGGGTCTGCATGGTTGAAATCTCCAGCCAGAATGAGAAAAGCATCTGGGTGTGCTGTCTGCTGCTCACTGATGTACTGGTACAGTTCATTCAGTGCTTCACTCCTCACGCTGTTGTTGGAGGTCGGAGGGATGTAAACAGCAGCGATCAGCATGGCGGAGAAATCTCTCGGTAGATAGAACGGACGGCATTTGATAATCATCAGTTCCACTACCGGTGAGCAGTGTTTACAGACCACAACAACGTTCCGACACCAAGCATCGCTGATGTAAACACAGAGTCCGCCGCCGCGGCTCTTACCTCCGTCAGCTAGCGCGCGGTCCGCCCGATAGCATGTTAGCCTCTCCAGCTGAACGGCATGGTCCGGGACGCTGTTGTTGAGCCAAGTTTCCGTGAAAATATAAACACAACAGTCTCTCACGGTCTTCTGAGTTGACTGAAGTAAGCGGATGTAGTCCAGTTTATTGTCCAACGATCTTACATTCGCCAAAAGCATGGTGGGGATAGCTGGCTTGTGTGGGCTAGCTGCTAGCCTAGCTCGGATACCTCCCCGCTTACCGCGCTTCTGCCGTCTCTCCCGCCGCCTGTGGCGCTTCCATTGTGGGCGAGCTGCAGCGGTGGGGGTCGGTGGGGGTGCGGGTGTCCGGAGCACGCCGCAGGCTCGCAGCTCTTCTCGGAGATCGCGGTTTAAATCCAAAAGTGAGTTTCTACCGGCTTCCAGCAGAAACTCATGGCTGTAGGTGCGTTTCAGGACGTGAACGCACGATAAAGACGTACAAAAACAGGACAAAAAACACGAAAGCGCTGTATCCTCGGGAGAGCGAGAAGCCGCAGCGTGTGCACGCGCCGCCATCTTAGTTTTTTTCATGTGCCCTGGCTGGTAATGATGGACACAGGTTGGGATGATGTAGTTTTATTTGTAACTAATACAATAATATATATATATATATATATATATATATATATATATATATATATATATATATATATATATTCCAACTCCCCAACCAGCTCATCCCATGCAAGTATTGGATAGAGCTCTATCATTCCAGAGAACTCAGTTCCACTGCTCCACAGCTCAACACTGGGGGATTTAAACCCCTCTATATATAACCCACCCTGGATTTAGATTTTCATAGGTTGGAGAAAGTGGACATGGTGAACAAACAGACCTTCAGACTAACCAAATTACTCAGTCTGCTGAAGTTCTGCCACAGGAGGACGAACAACTGTACGTTTCTGTCCACAAAACACTGAACAGATCTAAAAATAAGTAAGAACCAGGTCCCAATGTAATGGCAAATTCTTCGTTAAAAACCATTGGTTTAAAAACTGTGCTACTGACCTCTACTGGACTGTAGAGGTACTGCTAGGGGGTCACTGGTCAAATATTTAGTAAATTTAAGATGTGACATAAAATAAGAAATAGTTATTTGGAGTGTAAAACTAATGTATGCATTTAAATGGTTAAATGGATGTAACAGTGCTGTAAAAGCAAATAATACACGTTTAAAAGGACCTAGTTTAGATTTATCTCCAGAACAAACCCAACACTTCTATATTCTGTAAATAAGGTGAGATAAATAAATACAGATTCCCACACTGTCCTATAATGATGCTCTGAGGATGTTCAGTATATGTCACTAAGGAACTTCATGAGTTAAAGTGAAAGACAGACAGAGTTCTGTAGAGAACTTTACACAGCTTTTAGGGTATGGGACACAAAAAAACAGCACCATGGGTTCTTTTGGCGGTTTTATTTTAGTATTTTATAGCTACTTGTGGATTATATTAAGTAAAACAAAATGGGGGAATGTGTATAAAAAATATTTTTATATAAATATATTATTCTTATTTGTATGTATTTATACATATTTATACAAAAATATATAATACATGTACTTTTTAGCTAAAATAATTCACTGATTACAAAGAACTACACATATTTATATAGAGAGGTGTGTGTGTGTGCGTGTGTGTGTGTGTGTGTGTGTGTGGTTTTAAAGCAGCTGGGTTAATGAACTTGCCCTCTCTCCTCCGTGACTCTGTGACTACTATTTATATAGTAAAAATATATAAATAAAACAAAAATAGAATAAAATCAAATAAAATATAAAATTAGAATTATAACATGCGCATAGCAGTATATAGTAAATATATTTTATATAGAAAACAGGTTTTTATCATATTTAAGTTGCACACAATGTTTAAATGTGTTTTGAGGTGTTTAGCTTAGTGTTTTTTTTTTGCATACTATCATCCCTTTATCTCAGGCACAACTTAAAACAAAACTAGAATAAAAACAAATAAAATATAAAATGCAATTAAATTATTAAGATATTACCTTAAGCATTACTTAAAATAGAAGTAGAGTAAAATCAAATAAAATATAATTTTGAATGAAATAAGAAATGTACTGTGCTCATACCAGAATTATTTTTTTATATACCTTAGACAGAACTTAAAATAAAAGTATTCAATTTAATAAAATAAGAAATGTAATGTGCTAATACCAGTGTTTAATTATTTTACCTAAGGAATAACATAAAATAAAAGTAGAATAAAATCAAATCAAATATATAATATAATAAATAAGAATATAATGTGCCCATGTGAGTTTTTCATTTTTACCTAAGTCATGACAAAATAAAAGAAGAATTAAAGTAAATAAAATATCAAATTGAATGAAATAAGAAATATAATGTGCTCATACCAGAATGTGATTGTTACATTAATCATGACTTAAAGTAAAGTTAACATTAAATCAGATAAAATATAAAACGAAATAAAATAAGAAATATAATGTGCTAATACCTGAATTTCATTCTTTTATCTGAATCGTGACTTTAAATTAAAGTAGAATAAAATAAAATATGAAATTAAATAAAATAAAAAAATATATATAATGTGCTCATACCAGGATTTCGTTCTTTTACCTTTCATGACTTTAAATAAAAGTAGAATAAAATATAAAATTAAATTTAAAAAATATATAATGTGCTCATATCAAAATTTCGTTCTGTTACCTCAGTGATGACTTAAAATAAAAGTAAAATAAAATAAAATATAAAGATTTATATAACATACAAAAACATAAGGTGCTCATATCAGGATTTTTTTCTTTTACCTCAGTAATGACTTAAATTAAAAGTGTAATTAAATAAAATAATTCACGGATAGCAAAGAACTACACATTTTTACATATAGAGGTGTGTGTACTGTGTGTGTGTGTTAGTGTGAGTGTGTGTGTGTGTTAGTGTGTATAAGTGTGTGTGTGTGTTAGTGTACTGTGTGTGTGTTAGTGTGTGTGTTAGTGTGTGTGTGTGTGTGTGTGTGTGTGTGTGTGTGTGTGTGTGTGTGTGTGTGTGTATGTGTGTGTGTGTGTGTGTGTGTGGTATTAAAGCGGCTGGGTTGATGAACTTGCTCTCTCTCCTCCGTGACTCCGTTTCCCGCTTTTTTTCCTCTCTACCTCTTTGCTCGGGAAGAGTCTGAGGCTGAAACTCCACAGGCTGAAAAAGTAAGTTAACTACGGGCTAATTTCATTTAACTCGATTGTTCCTGCTAAATATACCGATAATCAGTTCAGTACAGGATTATCTGGTACATTTTTCCTCACAAATTAAGGTAAAAAGTGTAAAATAGTGAAAAACTGAGCTGGTGAATTCAGCTAGCTAACATGCTAATTTAATATCAGATTTAACACTTTCTGTTAAACTGGTAACCGCAATATATCAGTGTATCATTCATTAGATTTACACCTGTGGCTTTATAAACACAGTTTTACACTGTATTCACACTTTAGACCTGATTTTAAAGGTGTTTTAAAGGGATATTTGTTTATATTACTTTATTTTACCTCAGGTATGACTATGCTAATTCCAGGATTTCGGTCTTTTATCTTAGGCCTGCCTAAAATTAAGGTATAGTAAAATCAAACAAAATTTTAAATTGAAAAAAAAAGAAATATAATGTGCTAATTCCAGGATTTTAGCCTATTCTTTTACCTCAGGCATAAGTTAAAAGAAAAATAGAATAAAATCAGACAAAAAATAAAATTGAGTAAAATAAATCATATAATGTGCTAATTCCAGGATTTTATTATTTTACCTGTTCTGACTTTAAATAAAAGTAGAATAAAATAAAATGTAAAAATTTAATCAAATAAAAAATATTACGTGCTCATACCAGGATTTCATTATTTTACCTCAGGCATAAACTAAAAGTAGAATAAAATCAAATAAAATATGAAATTGAATAAAATAAGAAATAAAATGTGCTAATTTCAGGATTTCATTATTTTTCCTCATGACTTAAAATAAAAGTAGAATAAAATAGAATAAAACATACATTTAAAGCTAACATGCTAATTTAATGCAGATTTAACACGTTCTGCCAAACTGGTAACTGCAATATATCAGTGTATCATTCATTAGATTTACACCTGTGGCTTTATAAACACAGTTTTACACTGTATTCACACGTTAGACCTGATTTTAAAGGTGTTTTAAAGGGATATTTGTTTCTATTACTTTCTTTTACCTCAGGTATGACTGTGGTATGAAACTCAGTGAGTCTGTAGTTATTCAGTATTATTATGATTTATAGAGAATTAATTCAGGATTTATTTACCCAAACTATTTAAATAACCCTTTCAGGCTTTTAAAAACTATTTTTATAAATTGTATTATTTTTTATAAAAATGTAACTATTTTAAATGCAATAGATTTTCAAAATGTACACTCAGGTGGACAGCATACATGTAGGTTTTCAGCTACGGCTGATTATATTATTAAAATAAAATAATGTTTAAATAAAAACCCTAAAGGAAAATGTAAGAGTTCCTGCAGCTTATATACAGATACTCACAAGTGCACAAAGATGTAAGAAAATAGTTTACTACCTTAAAGTTTATCTGTTTAAATTGTATTTCTATATTTTAAGAGCATGACTTGTGCAAATAAAGCTGTAAAATATTAATCTAGTATAATTTAAATAATTATAATAATTATTATATATATTTTGGTAGAACACCATTCATACATAAGTGCAGCTTAAAGTTCTTTACAGACCACTTCATAACTAATAAGGTAAACATTTTATTACAGTAAAATTATGTTAAAATTGGTCAACTGCACATAATAATAATAATAATAATAATAATAATAATAATAATAGTTGTTGTTGTTGTTATTGTTATTATTATTAACAACAACAACAATAATAATAATAATTATTATTATTGTTATTATGATTGCTCTTTTTATTATAATAACAATAATAATATTTAATCTTATAATAATAATGATAATAATAATAATTATTATTAATCTAATTTAATCTCAATAATATTCTCATGTTACTGTTATTTCAGATATAAATGGCCTGGCAGAAATAATTGATGACTAATTGACTATTTGAAAAAATAATCATGAGATTAGTTGACTACCTAAATAATCATTAGTTTACCTGAATAATAGCCAAATGCCAATTATAAAAAAAACCTGTAATTTAATTTAACAATTACTTTTTTTTAGTGTTGCCCACTGCCTGTGTTTCAAAAAATATAAAAAAATATCAAATTTAAATTTAAATTTAAATATAAAATATTAAAATATATATTTGATTTTTATGTCAGTTCTTTTTACAGTGGACCAAACTTAGTGTGCCACTATTTGATTTCACATCTATTCTTATTGTATTGCTTACTGTACTGTACTGTATTGTAAAGTATTTCACATACCAAAAATGCATTTAGGGAGTTGATTATGTATTTTTCCTCCTGCAGGGACTATATAGACCTAATATGCACAAATATTGTTTTGCAGTTAAAGCATTGGACATTACAAAATATCTAACAAATTTTGTGGTTAACAAAAAAAGCAAAAAGAATCCAAAGTCATACTCTATTTAAGAAAATATAAAGTTACACAAAAACACATTTGGTGGTTGAAATATTCCTAAAACACATGATATCTATTTTTTTGTGGACACGCAGATGATCGTAATTAACTACTTACAGATCAGTATTTGAACACTGCAGTAATTAACTTTAGCTTTTAACTTTCTGTACACAAAGTGTATTTATGCTGAAACGGACAGGACAAAAGTTTTGGCACAATCAACTAAATACTTTTGTTAATATTTTGCTGGTATAATAAAAGAGGGAGTTAAAAGTAACTGGATTTTAGAAAAAAAAAACATTATATTGTACTACAGTGATAAAATACAGTACATTTACCAGCTACAAAAATCCACCCACAACCTCATTCATCCCACAGCAGAAACATCCGAAACTCCACCCCCAAACTCTGACTGTTACCCAGCCAATCACCAGCCTGCTCTGCAGGTCATGTTTCACCTTTCCTGCCTGTGTCTTTACAGATTCATGAATATTCAAACATTACATAACATTGTGAGGTTTAATTGGCTGGCTGCAGCGAAAACCTGACAGAGGCTCCGCCCACTCACTGTCTATTGGCTCTAAGAGACAGATGGGGTGGGACAGAGATACCTGAGCAGGTGAGGAAGAGAGAGAAAACGAAAGTAAGTTGATCCTCCATTACAGAAGAATAAAGAAAGAGTGACGCAGTTTAGGAGAAACCAAACTAAATTCAACCAACACGATTCTACAGCTGTTTATTCTCACTGGGTAAGTTCAGAAATGTGAAGAATGTAGAATACTGATCTGTAATTTAAACTAATTTAATTTAAAGTTTATTTACCTGTCGGATTTCAGAACTAGGCCAAACACTATACCCAAGTGGAGAATGTAAAAAAATCATATAATGGCTCAATATTTCATACAATTAAAAAAAAAAAACACCAGTTATCTAAGCACATCTGAGTTATATTTGAGTATCATTTATAGGTGTTTTATGCCGAATCTGATTAAAATATGTCAACAGTTTAACTACCTAAATTAGCCTTGTTAGCATTGACCCAGGTTAGCATTGTTAGCATTGTCCCAGATGGGCACATGTTAGTTACACAAGATGGAAACATGTCCACAGGTAGAAGTTGGACAGTACTGTGTGTTTGACTGACTAGACACTTATTTAAATTATCTGATATCAATTTATATAAACCTGACACTGATTTAAAAAAAAAAGATCAAAACGTGCTATAAATTATGTTCTTAAAGTTACTAAAGCCTGCTAGAAAAAAAAATAGTAACAAATTAGTAAATGATCTATAATTCTATCAGTGTTTTCCAATCCACCTTAACTTCTGCTTTTACTACTGCTGATAGAGGATGTTGTTAGTAGTGTGATTCTGAATTCTGGGTTGAACAGAAAGCTTTTCCAATATTTTGAGTAGAACATCCAACCTGTAGGGTAATTATAGTTAAACATCTCCTAGAGAACACAGCACAAGAACATGAAGGAAGTATTTGTCAGATACAGAACTGTTGTTTTAGAAAAAAATCACAAAGTGAAGAACTAAAACAGGTCTAGATCAGGCCTAAATCAGGGCAGATACAGAACAATGTCGGTATGTAAACATGCTGAAAAAAACTAAAATATAAACATATAGTGATAGTTTTTTATTAAAATCATTTTAATATTTGTCAGCATGTGTAATTTTGGGCTGGGCAATGTATTGTTAATATCATTATATTCAAAACGATTTTATACCAGATATTAAAAATGACAGTATTGTAATTTTGTAGCTGCTAGGGGTGGCGATATGAAATATAAAATATCACAATATTTCTAGTATTTTTGCGATAACGATATTCTTGGCGTTTTGACAAAACACTGAATTAAAAAAAATATTTCAAGAATACACTACTGCAACAAAATGAAAATTAAATTTTATTATACGATACTAATAATAATGCATCCCATATATCTCCATATTTCCAGGATTAAAGTAAATGATACTGGACAGATATAATCTAGAATAAAGTCTCTAGTAGATATAAAATGGGAAATAAAAACAGTGTGAATTTTTCTTTTGCTAAAAACAGCAACAAAGTAATACCCTGATGTGATAATTAGGGATTTCAGGGTATAATATCGTTCACCATATTACAAAATGTTGACGATATTATTGCATTCGATGCGACGCGGCACACCTCTTGTAGCTGCTACAAAAGTTGCCATCAGTTACGATTGGTGTAAAAGTAGATCATAATTAAAATGAGCAGCATGACAATTTTATTTTACCCTCTCAAACAACATTATCTGGTGTGGTGTGATGTGACAGTGGAACGTCACATTAAAAATACATGTACAATAAGATATTTAGTATTAAGTAAGTAAAAAATAAAGGAAAAATACAACAATTTTAATAAGAAAATCAAAATAAATAAAAAAATATTTTTGTTTCGCTGATAAAGGTATAAAAGCACATGCTCCAAAATAAACTTATAGTAAAAAAGGAAATATGTTTATTTAAACAGGGTAAAAACGCCATTTCTGTGAAAGGTGTGGTCATATGTAGTAGCGTTTTTTTACCAGCAGGGGGTGCAAACGGACCTTGGGGCAATTAGATTATTTAAAGAAATATTATTTATTATTTCTTATGCTTTATAAAAATTCAAAATGCACGTCTTAATTGTCAGAAAAAGTCTTACAACAGTTGCATTATTTTCATTTTTTAATAATGTTATTTAAACCTGATCATATGTTAATGGTTCTTAATCTGTTCACAGGGATCTGCATGTTCACTGAAGCGCCTCCATGATGGAGCCTCATAACTCCACTGATGGAGGAGAACCCTCTGATCCAAAGTGAGTAACTTCAGGAGTGCATCAATAGTTAGTAGGAACGTATGGTCAAAAAATAAAAAAGTGTAATATTAGTTCAAAGGCTGAATATTGAACACAGAATACTGGATTTTACACAGGTTTCTAGTAGAACTGAACAATATACTGGATTTTTATTGTATTGTGTTAAATGTTTTTAATGTATTGAAAATATTGTTTTCACATATCACCCAGTTCTATCAGTTCATCATTATTTACACTAAGGGCTTTAATACTGTTCATATTGATGTTGAAATTGTACCATATTGACTGAAAATAAGAAATATGTATATAGATTATTGCCACATAGTTCAGTCCTAGTTTCCAGTACTTGTGAAATTTTTTATCAAAATAACCTAAATATATTTTGTCTTGCTCTTCAGAAAAAGCCATTTTTGAACATCAGACCAACAAAGCATGTCTAAATGTCATTGTCTACACTAAAAGGTTTTTGTGTCTTTAGTCAAAATGTGCTAGGGCACATTTTAAGACAATATACCTTATTGAAGAAAGTGTTAAACTAACTTCTGGTAATCTAAATATCTCTATGATTATCTCATCTCCACCCAGTGGCAGAGGCAGTCCACTTCTTGGTTTGTGTTCTGAGTTTACCACTAAGTCCCATCTCAGATATTTTGTAGAGGGGGTGGTTTCTTAAACAAAAACAATAATTGTCTGTATTATAGCTTCAAATAAATAAAGGATACAAAGCAAAAGAAAATTCAATTTATGTGTTTACTTTGCTTGTTTGAGTCTCCGTTCCTCTAATTGCTCATGATCACCAATCTACAGCTCCTTTGTGAAAACAAATATATAAAAAAGTGCTATCCAGATGGTTTTATCAAAGGAAATACTTTCTCAACACATTGCTTATAAATTAACTGTTTTCAGGGTGAAGAGAGCAGAGTCCAGCGGTGAGCCTATGAAGAACTTTAGCAGTGCAGGAAGAAGCTCTGAATCACGGTACATCACTGCACACAGTAAAATTGTTAAAATGTGTTCAATTCTCTAACTTGGCTTCACTACAACAGGGTGCCAGTTTTTTAAACAAATGTATTATTCAGGGAAGGAAACTGTAATTAATAAATATCTCTTCTTGAAGAAAAGAGACGAACTATTTATTTTAGTGTGCTTTGTTCTCTATCATTAATACACATTAAAGGGCTGTACTTTTTGATTCAGGAAGGTTAGCTACAGTGTTGTGGTTTGTAGATCTCTTACTGAAATTGTGTACAATATGCAAACCAACACTAAAATCTCTGGAAATTACTTATAGCTTTAATATTGATAGATACCCGTTCCACAGTTAATGTTCTCAGATACTCTGGCTTTTCTCTGTTCTTCTTTCTGTTCTTCATGCTTAGTGTAGTACACAAAAATCACGACCAGGGGTACGTTTCCCAAAAGCGTAGTTGCTAACTACGTTAGCAACTTACATAGTCTGGACGATGCAGCTGCGACGCAGGTGTTTCCCAAAAGCGTGGTTGGAACTATGGAGGTAACCACGTTAGTAACTTACATAGTGCGAACCTTAGTTAAGCTACTCAGGTGTTTCCCAGAACCGTGGTTCCAGCGAATGTTCGCAACTACCGTGGTTCAGCTGCGTCGTTCCAACTACAGCTCTAGACCTGTCCTTAGGAGCTTAGTTCCTGGTTATTAGTGCAGACGATGCACGGTAGGATTCAGAAAGCTGAAAAATCACATTAATATTGCTGCACGAGGATTTAAGATATCAAGTGTACCTATTTTTTATGTTTGTGTTAATTACATTAATTGAGCCACTTCACTTTTACCCATGTGCGCCCAGGTAAAATAATAAAATTCAGTCCGTTTTTAATGTATGTCTTTAACATTTAGCCTTATTTGGCAAACATGAATTCAGTGTAGTCTAAAGAGTGCACTGAAATGCTCTTTAGCTAAAATGTATTTTAGAGTCTTGGAAAGATGTATGTCAATTATTCAAGCAGGCATCTCTTGAGTAAAGATAACTTGTGCTGTGAACATTTATGAAATCGTTAATAATTATTTTATATTATATTTTATATATATATATATATATATTATATTATTTATATTATATTATAATTATACAGGGCCAGACAGAGTGTGAATAAAGAAAATTTATTATTTAGCAATACAACGTGTGTTTCTAGGCCTATACAAATGTTATCTATTAGTATTTGTTAAATAATATATTACAGGAAACACGTAGAAATATGTAGGCTACATTAATATATATGTAAAAAATAATAACATTAATTGCCATTATGAAAAAAAAACATTAAGAGAATAAAACCACGACTGGGATTCGAACTAGGCTTCCATCCGGTGTTCTGTCGAGTTTTGCTACCCTGTCAAACCGTACTACCCTAGTGCATATTTAATTTTTAAATATAAAATTGTTAGAAAAAGCCCCATATTTAAACATGCTTTCGGTAGAATATTTGGAAAGCCTGAATCAAAATATCAGGAGACAGTTTAGGGTTATTAGGGGTGATTATAAACCTTATTTTTTATTGCTAACTTATTATTACTTTCATTATCATCAGCTGTCATTTACGCATTTGTAATACTAGAAATAATGGCAAGGGGTTTCTGGTTGTTTAATGCACCCAAAAAGAACAGAATTACCATAAAAAAACAATAAATAAATAAAAAATGTTTCCATGCTGGTGTTGAGAAGCACATCTCGATGGGTTGCACAATTCGACAGAACACTGCGCGCTGCACGTCGTAGGCGCTCTGCTGAACCACTGAGTAACACACATTTCTCATGTCTCATTTGAATAAGACTCATTCAGAATGGTGATTATTTTATTTAAAAAAAATATTGCAATAGCAAATATGTGTATGCTTTTTTAAGTAACACTGTTACAAATAATAATTAATATATAGCAATTATTGTCTACATTTTACTTGCAGTTCATTGTTATTTTATTAATAGTATTGTTGTCCGTTATGTTCTGGTGATAATTACAATATAAATAGCCTAAATGATACATTAGAAACATATTTTTGGCATAATATTTTAAAGATTGTGAGTTTTGCACGTTTTCTGCTGGGAAAGTCTTTCCGAACACGTCTGGAAACACTTAAGACCACGGTGGTTCAAACCAACATAGTTCAGACTTCTGTGGTACCAACAAAGTACGATGATTTCGGGAAACGGTCGTACTTCAGATGTTAGTTAGTTTAACGATGCATCGTACCACGTTAGTTCAACGCTAGGCAGTGTTGGGAAGTAACGGATTACATGTAACGGCGTTACGTAATCAGATTACAAATTATAAGTAACTGTAATCCGTTACAGGTACTGCTTCAGTAAGTGGTAATCAGATTACAGTTACTCTGCTAAAATAAAAGGATTACATTGCGGTACTTTCCTATTTTTGCTCTTCCAATTCAACACTGACAAAACGCAAATAACATTTTGCGGTGAAATCGCTCTGGGGTGCGTTTCCCGTACAACGACGGAGCCTAGCATTGAACTAACGTGGTACGATGCATCGTTAAACTAACTAACATCTGAAGTACGACCGTTTCCCGAAACCATCGTACTTTGTTGGTACCACAGAAGTCTGAACTATGTTGGTTTAAACCACCGTGGTCTTAACTAGGGTGTTTCCAGATGTGTTCGGCCAGACTTTCCCAGCAGAAAACGTGCAAAACTCACAATCTTTAAAATATTATGCACAAAATATGTTTCTAATGTATCATTTAGGCTATTTATATTGTAATTATCACCAGAACATAACGGACAACAATACTATTAATAAAATAACAATGAACTGCAAGTAAAATGTACACAATAATTGCTACCCACTGTGCAAAAGGACACTGGGCCAGATCCGTTTTGAATTGTGCCGGATCTGGGCCAGATCCTTTTTGCTATCTGGGTATATATTAATTATTATTTGTAACAGACAGTGTTACTTATAAAAAGCATACACATATTTGCTATTGCAATATTTTTTTAAAATAAAATAATCACCATTCTGAATGAGTCTTATTCAAATGAGACCTGAGAAATGTGTGTTACTCAGTGGTTCAGCAGAGCGCCTACGACGGTGCAGCGCGCGGTGTTCTGTCGAATTGTGTAACCCATCGAGATGTGCTTCTCAACACCAGCGCCCATGCGTGGAAACATTTTTTATTTATTTATTGTTTTTTTAATGGTAATTCTGTTCTTTTTGGGTGCATTAAACAACCAGAAACCCCCTGCCATTATTTCTAGTATTACAAATGCGTAAATGACAGCTGATGATAATGAAAGTAATAATAAGTTAGCAATAATAAAAAAATAAGGTTTATAATCACCCCTAATAACCCTAAACTGTCTCCTGATATTTTGATTCAGGCTTTCCAAATATTCTACCGAAAGCATGTTTAAATATGGGGCTTTTTCTAGCAATTTTATATTTAAAAATTAAATATGCACTAGGGTAGTACGGTTTGACAGGGTAGCAAAACTCGACAGAACACCAGTCGTGGTTTTATTCTCTTAATGTTTTTTTTCATAATGGCAATTAATGTTATTATTTTTTACATATATATTAATGTAGCCTACATATTTCTACGTGTTTCCTGTAATATATTATTTAACAAATACTAATTGATAACATTTGTATAGGCCTAGAAACACACGTTGTACACAGGAAATTTGGCAGTGTTAAATCAACACTGTTAGTGTAAAATTAACACTTATTAGTATTAAACTTTACACTCTCAGTGTTAATATAACACTAACAGTGTTGATTTAACACTGCCAAATTTCCTGTGTATTGGCTAAATAATACATTTTCTTTATTCACACTGTCTGGCCCTGTTACCTCCGGAGGATAATTAGGTAATTCAAAACACCTGCTTATTGCATATCTTATTCACAGAGTGCATATAGCACAGTGGGTTTAAAAAAAAATATTACCTATTTCATAAATGTTCACAGCACAAGTTATCTTTACTCAAGATATGCCTGCTTGAATAATTGACATACATCTTTCCAAGACTCTAAAATACATTTTAGCTAAAGAGCACTTCAGTGCACTCTTAAGACTACACTGAATTCATGTTTGCCAAATAAAGCTAAATGTTAAAGACAGACTGAATTTTATTATCTTACCTGGGCGCACATGGATAAAAGTGAAGTGGCTCAATTAATGTAATTAACACAAACATTAAAAAAATAGGTACACTTGACATCTTAAATCCTCGTGCAGCAATATTAATGGGATTTTTCAGCTTTCTGAATCCTACCGTCCATCGTCTGCACTAATCACCAGGAACTAAGCTCCTAACGACAGGTCTAGAGCTGTAGTTGGAACGACGCAGCTGAACCACGGTAGTTGCGAACATTCGCTGGAACTACGGTTTTGGGAAACACCTGAGTAGCTTAACTAAGGTTCGCACTATGTAAGTTACTAACGTGGTTACCTCCATAGTTCCAACCACGCTTTTGGGAAACACCTGCGTCGCAGCTGCATCGTCCAGACTATCTAAGTTGCTAACGTAGTTAGCAACTGCGCTTTTGGGAAACGTACCCCTGATATGACAGTTGTCTGCCCCTCCTCCCGTCTCGCTGCACACACACACAGGGAGGAGGGGCAGACGGCGCTCACACAACGAGACGAAATTAACTGACATTTTGGTCAACGAATATAAACGAGACGAAAATGTTTGGCAGGGACGAAATCCAATCAGAACTGATTTAGTTCTGTGAAAGGTAGGGACCAGTTAAGAAGGGATCCAATCACTGCTACACTGCTACCTGCAGTAGCGCCGCGCGCTCAGTTACAAACCCGGGAATTAACCTGTCGTTACGGAGCTCGACTGGAAGTTAACTCTACAGTGTTCAGCAGGGAGAGAGAGAGAGAGACAGAGAGGGGAGAGGCGATATATTTCTCCTTTGACGTCGCGAAAAACAAGATAACGTGTAAACCGTGTGGAGCGACTCCATCTCCGGTAAAAACACCACTAATCTTTCAGCTTCTGCAGACCAGAGTAACACAGATCTCCATGCAGAGATCCGCGTTTTAATGCTGATGTTATTTCATGAGCTGATAGTGTGTTTAACTCGGCAGTGCACTAAAACACAGAACTGTTACAGAACCCTAACTCATTAAAATCAGATCATCTGTTTAGTCTCACAGTGGGAAAGATATAGCTAGTGTTAAAACAGGAACAGGTCAGAAAGAACTCAATAATATAACGAAAATAAAACAATAAAATAAGTGAATCTATGAACCCAAAAGTCTGTGTAAAGTTCCTTACAGCACTTTCTCATAAGTTTCTCACTTTAACTCATAAAGTCTCTCAGTACATCCTGAGAGCATCTCTACAGGACAGTGTGTGAATGTGTGTTCATTTATAGACTGTAGCTCCAGTAGGTGTGCTGGGTTAGTGCTGGACTAGATCCTTTAAAAGCTCTTTTTGCATTTACAGCTCTATTTAAACTATAATTTAACTATTCAGATGTTTTATGACTTGATTTCTAGAGCAAAATTTTAAATGTAAAATGTGTATAGTCACACACCTACAATAATAATAATAATAATAATAGTATACATTAAATCATATATAAATATATTTCACATTCAAACATTAACAATATTACTCAAGTGGTTATTAAACGTTTCATTTCGTATAAGTGTATAGTTAATAATTCAAGGGAACTGATGAAAAAGCATTTACATTTACACCCTTTACATTTTAGTCGACTAAATTTACTGTAATTTAAGTAGACTATATTCTTATGACATTAAGTCGACTAAAACTAAAAACATTTCAGATGACTAAATTGTGACTAAAACTAAATGCTATTTTCATCACAAAACTATGACTAAGACTAAATCAAAATTTGTTGTCAAAATTAACACTGGTGGCAAACCTGCAAATAGATAGCTTACAGTTGTTGTTACATTGTTTGGTTTTTTATGTTTTTTAATGGTTTTATCATCAATTTATAGAAGTGTTTCATAAAATTGTTTGATGAAATGTTTTCATAAGTATTTTTATAGAGTGATTAAACAGGCTGTTTTATTTGTTTATCTAATTGTTAACTGGAAAGAAAAATAAAAGAATAATATGCAATATGTGGTTGCTACATTCATTCAGGCTTAAAAAATGACAATATTGTAAGTAATCCAAAGTAATCAGATTACGTTACTCACTTGAAGTAATGTAACTGATTACGTTACAAATTACATTTTAAGTGATGTAATCAGTAATCTGTAAGGGATTACATTTTAAAAGTAACCTTCCCAACACTGATGCTAGGCTCCGTCATTGTACGGGAAACGCACCCCAGGTCAACTTTCTTCATTTATTTCAGGTTACTCGTCACAGATAAAACCATTGCTTGATTGCTACACAGTTCTACAAAAGTTAGTCCATTTCTAACGTGTGAAATAATAGCATATTATTAATTTCTTCTTTTTGTAGTAATTGTAATGCAAATAAGTAATACACATTTATAGCTGCAACAATGTATTTTCTGATGTTATTAGAAGGATGCCAATATATTTGGATAAGAGTCTATGATAAATGCAAATTACAACGTCTGTTGTTTATTTAAAACCTTTCTATTTTCAATACCTTTCTGTTTATTACAGCTCAGAGTTGAATGATTCTCTTAGAAAGATCTGGAAATAGCGTGTTAACTTTAAATATTGGCTGTATTCGGAATGGCATACTACATACTACTGTTTTCTTCTTGTTGGTATTTACATAGATGAAAATAGTAATCTACTAAAATAAATAGGAAAACATATTTAACTGGAACATACTTGGGTTGTGGGGGCTGCTGCTAAATGGTTGTTAGAATTGGGTTAACTGCACTTACATTAAACTCTAAAATAAAAGCAGCAATTGCTGTTCTGGACAGTATGCAGATCTCATTAGTCTTAATAATGAAAAGGTAGGACATTTTTCATGTTCTTTCTGTTTACTCACTCTGAGGAATTCAGAGCACTACAGAGCACTGACTGGTGTGTCACAGCAGGACCGCGTAGGGTACTACAATCAAAAGTGTTACAGTACCGAATACTACATACTGGGCAGTGTGTAGTATGCAGTACATACTAGTGCAGTATGCAGTACGCAGTATAGTAGTATGCCATTCCGAATACAGCCATTGTCTTCAAATCTGCTTATTTCCTTGTTCAGACTGCAGAAATCAGCAGAACCTCCAGAACCCAGCTGTGTATCTATGAAGAGTGACAACTCAATGAGACTGCCTACTAACTTCAGTAATGCTGCATTATTGGAAAGGTAAGACATGATAAAATTACCTCCACCACAAGACACTTTACAGAGCAGAAGTGATGAAATATTTTCCACTTCACTGTTTAATACCATAACGGAAGAAGAGATGGACCAACAAAAGAAAAAATAGAATATTTTATTGGGTGCAAAGGTAAAGAGCCATGGAACTGATAACGTCTTTCTTAACACTTTTTTACAATATTATGTCATATGTTAAATCACAACTTCCCTTGTATTTCCCTTTTATTTATATCTGGCACTTTGATACTTTGTCTCTTTTCACAGGGGAAAGAGTAATCTACTGCAGGATCAGTCCAGGTGTGGACTGTGTGAGCAGCTTCTTACAGATCCTGTCTCTATCACCTGTGGACACAGTTTCTGCAGACTGTGCATCACCAGATACTGGGATGAAACTGGCAGGACTGGAGATTTCATCTGTCCCTCCTGCAGAAAGAGATCTAAAACATGTCCTGTTCTTCATCCACACACAGAGGAGTCTATAAAACAACATTCCTACCAACTAGAGGATGATGTTCTTCACAGTGTCATACAGAAACACAAAACCTGTATGAAGAACAGGTACGAGAGCTTATTTGAGGGAATCAAAACACAAGAGAACAGAACCCTCCTGAACAGGATTTACACACAGCTCTACATCATAGAGGGAGAGAGTGAAGGGGTGAATGAAGAACATGAGATTATTAAGATGGAGAAGACTTCAAACAAATACTTACAGGAAACTCCAATCAACTGCTTAGACATCTTTAGACCTGTAGTAGATCCTGAAGAAGAAATGGAAGGAGTGAATAAAACAGCTGTGATGGTTAATGGCATCAGACAAAACGAAAGAAAAGAAGAGAAAGGACCAAAAGAGCTTAGAACTGTTCTGACTAAAGGCATCGCCGGCATTGGAAAAACAGTCTCTGTACAGAAGTTCATTCTGGACTGGGCAGAGGGAAAAGCCAATCAGGATGTAGATTTCATGTTTGTGCTTCCATTCCGAGAGCTGAACCTGATTAAAGATGAGCAGTACAGTCTTTACACACTTCTCTGCACTTTTTGTCCTGAGCTCAAAGACCTGGACTCTAGGATTTTCAATGAGCACAAAGTTGTGTTCATCTTTGATGGTCTGGATGAAAGCAGAATTCCACTGAATTTTTCACAGTGTGAGAAAGTGTCTGACATCACCATGACATCATCAGTGGGTGTGTTAATGACAAACCTTCTCAAAGGAGAGTTGCTGCCCTCTGCTCACATCTGGATCACCTCCCGACCAGCAGCAGCCAATCAGATTCCTCCTCAGTATATCAACCGTGTGACAGAAATTCAGGGGTTTAATGACCCACAGAAGGAGGAGTACTTCAGGAAGAGAATCAGTGACCAAGACCAAGCCCAGAAAATCATCTCCCACATTAAGACAGTGAGGAGTCTCCACATCATGTGCCACATTCCCGTCTTCTGCTGGATCTCAGCCACTGTGCTTCAGAGAATCATGAAACAGAGTAATACTGAAATCCCTAAAACTCTGACTGAGATGTACTCCCACTTTCTGGTCACTCAGACCAACATGAAGAATGAGAAGTATGAGGAGAACTTCAACTGGGATCCAGTGGAATTACTGGAATCTAACAGAGCCATGCTTCTGAAACTGGCAGAACTGGCTTTTAATCAGCTGATGAAGGGGAACGTGATGTTCTATGAAGAGGACCTGAGAGAGTGCGGTATTGATCTCACTGAGGCCTCAGTGTATTCTGGGATCTGCACTGAGATCTTCAGGGAGGAATGTGTGCTTTATCAAAGGAAGGTCTACAGCTTTGTACATCTGAGCTTTCAGGAGTTCCTGGCTGCTTTCTATGTGCTTCACTGCTACCTGAGCAAGAACACAGAGGAACTGGGGGATTTTATACAACTGAACAGAGAATTGCCTAAAAATGTCCCACTGCATGAGCTCCTGAAGGGAGCAGTGGGCAAAGCCTCAGAGAGTCCTAATGGACATCTGGATCTTTTCCTCCGTTTCCTGCTGGGCATCTCTCTGGATTCCAGTCAGAAGGTCCTACAGGGACTCCTGATCCACACAGAGAGCACCTCAGAGAGCATCAAAAAAACAGTCATATACATCAAACGTTTAATTTCAGAACAAGATCTTGCTACTGACAGATCTGTAAACCTGTTCCTTTGTCTGACTGAAATGAATGACCAGGATTTACCCAGAGAGATTCAGAAGTATATAAATTCAGACGAAATCTCAAAAAAGGATCTGTCCGCTCTGGAGTGTTTAGCTCTGTCCTACATGCTGCAGACCTCAGAGGAGGTGATGGACGAGCTGGATCTGAAGAAATACAGCACATCAAGAATTGCTTATATGAAACTGTTTCCAGCTGTGAACAACTGCAAAAAGGCTATGTGAGTATCTAAATGTATATAATGGTTGTAAATGTTTTAGCAATAATAAATAAACACGTTTTAAAAAGTAAAATGTATAGACTATATTATGCATTATGCACAGACTGATATACTTCAAACGTTTTTTGTTCTTTTAATGTTAATAATTATAACGGACAACTAATAAAACCCCATATTCAGTATCTCTGAAAATTAGTATATCACTTAATACCAACACAAAAAAGTGTCCAGGTTTCTCTGATAGTGGCCTTCAACTCTTTTGAATTGTTGGGTCTGGCATATCGCATCTGCCTCTTCTCAAGACCCCATAGATTTTTTTAGAGGTCAGGCAAGTTTGCTGGCCAATTAAGTACCAGGATAGGGAATAGGTCCATCCATCCATCCTTCCATCTAGTTATCTATGGAACTGTGTGCAGGTGCCAGGTCCTGTTGGAAAATAAAATCTGCAAAAAGTTGATCAGCAGGAAGCATGAAGGGCCCTAAAACTTCCTGGTAGACAGCTGTGTTGACCTTGGACCTCAGAAAACACAATGGACCAACATCACCAGATGATATAGCAACCCAAACCATTACTGACTGTGGAAACTGTACACTAGACCTCAAGCAACATGGATTCTGTGTATCTACACTCTTCCTCTAGACCAGGGGTATTTAATTAGAATTCAGTATGGTCCAGTTAGAGAATATTTCGCCAGGCCAAGGTCTGGACTGTAGGGCTGTCCCTAACGATTATTTTTTAAACGATTATTCTAACGATTATTTTTTCGATTAGTCGACTAATCTATTTATTGAGAAACATATTTAAATAATTATTATTTTACGTTTTAAAGCAAACGATAAATTACTATATTTATATATAATAACAACAACAACAACACAAGCCTACTAAACCAAACCCCACACTTATAATCACTTACATGTACAACACGTTGTTTAGATCTATAACGCTAAAAATGGATAAGCTCCCATACACCACCTCCGTGTGTTGTTTTCTGTGACCGCTAGATTTTGTGACCACTGGCAAGTAGTTCTCAGCAGACCGGTGCACTGGCCGATTCGAAACGTGTTCGTTTCTAATGTTTACCCCGACTGGCCAAAACGGTTTAGTTTAGGGCTGAGGGTAAGGTGTAGGTATAGAAAGCTTCCGTTTTGCCAATGAACGCTCATAACCGTGAGCACTGGTCACAAAATTCCGACGGTGACAGAAAACGGTGTAACACCGCAGCGCCGACGGCGCTAGCTAAAATAACTGAAGGCAGCTAGCTTAGCTAAACACCTGAACTTATGAATAATGCTACTGTTTCTGGAAACTGCGAAATGCCATGCACAAATATAAACCAAAATTGTATAATTTCTGCCTGTGGCAGGTTTAAAACCTTTGGTAGACAGTCTTAAGTCTTTTTAAGGACACCCGCGGAGACCCTGATGTAAACGGTAACTTACTGTGTGACCCTGTTGACATAGTGCTCCTGGATGTTTGCGCTTCAAGTGCTCCTTTTGCACATATGGCAGAGGACCACATTGTTGCCCTTTTGCGTGAAATGCTCCCAAACTTTAGATGCCCGCTGGCGTTTTTTTGTAGCTGGAGATTGCTCTCCGGAGTCCATGCTCTCTAGAGCTTAGATTCTCTGGTCCGAACCCGACATGACCCGAGGCCCGACCGGAAATCCGACCCGGGCTCCAGAAAATAGTCCGAGATGTATGCATCTGTTTTTTAATTATATTTTTATTTAAAAAAAAAACGAAAATAACGAAAACTGAAAGTGAAACTAAACTAATTTATTTATAAGCGCTGTTTTCACTACCGCAGTTCTACAGCGGGGGTGTTGTGCCGATTCTGTCCGCGAAGCGGGAGTCAGATTCAGCAGAGAGTCAGATTCGGCACAAGCGCGGCGGCACCTCGCGGTCGGCGGTGTCAGTTGTAAGCTCTCGCGCTAGCCGCTAAATACGGCAGAAAACACTGAGGGAGCTGCAGAATTATGAATGGGACTAGAATATGAGCACGAGGAGATCAAAGAGAACCTTCACCTGTGAGTAGCTCTCACCAGAACACGCAAATCTCTCTCTCTCTCTGTGTCTCTCTCTCTCTCTCTCTCTCTCGCACGTGAACTCCTCCGCGTTTGACCTGCAGCACTGTGTTTAGCTGTTCTTAAAAATCATTTTAATTAAATAATAGTTCTATGCCTCTATGTTACAGTGTAATTTAACATAATTCTGATCATATTTCGCTCATTCAAACAGCCCGAAAACAGCCAGTCGGAATTTTTGGGACCGATCTAACCTCTAATGCTCTCCCCAGGCGCCGCCATGTTTACGACGCGCCGACGCACGTTATGCAAACCGATGTATTTTCGTAATCGATGACGTCGATTATGTCGACGCGTCGCCCCAGCCCTACTGGACTGTCGCCATTTTTAACTTGCGTTATGAATCAAAATTATATACTGTATACTGAAGAAGCCTAGTAGCTCTGTCAGTGTTTTATGTCATCAACAATTGAAAGACAAAACAAATTACGCATACTAGTATGTTTATCAAGTCTATTAATGTGAATCTGTATGTTAACTTTGTTTCAAAATGTTATATTTATTCTATTTAATTTTATTTATATTAGATTTAGGCCTGCCCGTCATGATAATTACATGAATGACAAGTCGTAGCAGTTTTATATTATTTGATATTACTGTATCAAACGTTATGTTGTGGGTAAAACTGATGGGGGGGGTTGCCAATGCTTTTTGTCCTCTGGGGGTTGCCTTAGTTTTGAGGTAGGGTTGTTTTGGGAGCAAAGAGAGCACACCTGTTCTGATCAGGTGGAGTAAAGTGGAATATTTTGCACTCTTACCAGTATGTTTTTTTAAAGGTAGTATTTTAATGTTTTTTTCTGGTGCGCACCATCTGTATTAGCTTTTCTCGCTTTATTCTCCCACTTCTCACCGCCTGCTTCGCCTGTGTGGCTCCTGAGCCCATGGTGCCACTCTTCAGAGGAGATTCAAATAGTAGAACAACTTGCAATTGGCCACCTTAAATACCTTTTCTCATGATTGGATACACCTGGCTATGAAGTTCAAAGCTCAATGAGGTTACCAAACCAATTTTGTGCTTCAGTAAGTCAGTAAAAAGTAGTTAGGAGTATTCAAATCAATAAAATGATAAGGGTGCCCATACTTTTGCACTGGTCAAATTTTGGTTTAATGCATATTGCACATTTTCTGTTAGTACAATAAACCTCATTTCAATCCTGAAATATTACTGTGTCCATCAGTTATTAGATATATCGAACTGAAATAGCTGTTGCAAACACCCAAATATTTAGAACTAAAAATTATTAAGATTAATAGGGGTGCCCAAACTTTTTCATATGACTGTATATATTGTTGCCTCGTCTAAGGTGGCCACTAACAGTTTATGATACTCCGATATCTGAGGTTGAGAGGTTAGAAAGGGTTATGAACAAGGCTATAAGGACATGGTTGTGGGTGCCGCGTTGCCTCAGTAGTGTGGCATGGTGTGGGAGAGGGATGCTGGAACTGCCTTTGACGAGCTTGGTTGAGGAGTTCAAATGTGCTAAGGTAGGACGTGAGATGCAGTTGTTATGGTCAAAAGATGGGCTTGTTAAAGCAACAGCACCAGTGACTAGGTCTGGGAGAAAGTGGAATGCTCGAGAAGCAACTCAAGCAGCAAGGAGGGCACTGGAGCACAGGGATGTTGTGGGGCAGGTACAAAATGGGAGGCCAGGATTAGGTTTAGGTGATTCGTGGAAAGCATTCGGCAAGGCCACATCACCAGAGAAAGGGCGTATGGTTACAGGGTTTACTCGTGAGCAGGAGGAGGAAGCAAGGAGAGCAAAAGCAGCAGGGCAGAGTAAACAGGGGCAGTGGATGAGATGGGAAAGTGTAGAGAAGCGGAGAATCACCTGGCGAGAGTTATGGGGATTGGACACAGGTCGTATAAAGTTTATTTTGGGAGCTACATATGATGTTCTGCCAACGCCACAAAACCTTTCTCAGTGGGTGGGTGAGGATCCAAGTTGTAAGCTATGTGCTGGAAGTGGCACGCTGAAGCACATTTTGTCGGCATGTAAGGTGAGTCTACCCCAGGGGCGCTACACATGGAGGCATAGGCATAATCAGGTACTTAGATCTCTTGCAGGTACACTTGATAAGAAGCGGTTAGAAGTTAATAGCATGCCCGTGGTAGGTTGCAGTAGGGTAATCACGTTTGTGCATGAGGGGCAGCATAGTGGAGAAACAGCACAGTGCTTGAAAACTGCTGGTAAGTGGGCTATTGCACGAGATTGGAAGTTGTTAGTGGATGTAGGTAGTAAACTGCAGATCCTGGAGTGCATTCTGGTTACAACCTTGAGGCCGGATGTAGTGTTGTACTCTGAAAGTAAGCGGATAGTGTATTTTATAGAGCTAACTGTTCCGTTTGAAGATGAGGTAGATGGAGCTTATGAAAGGAAAAGGCTGAAGTATACAGGTAAGAGAGCGTGGGTGGCAAGCATATATTAGACTGGTGGAGGTAGGTACTAGAGGCTTTGTAGCAAAGTCTGCCACAAGACTGCTGTCTGAATTCGGAATTAGAGGTCGTGTGCTGAGGACAGTAGTGAAGGAGTTGTCAGATGTAGCTGAAAGATCTAGTCAGTGGCTGTGGTTCAGAAGGGCTGAGGCTACGTGGGGAAGGGAATGAGTTTGTGCTTCAACAGCAGGCTTGGAGGGGGGTGGGTCTGAGACGCCAGACTTCACTGTTGAGCCTTCTGGAGGTGCCTACCTGATGACCCCTGAGAAGAGCTTGCACTGAAGTTGGTGTTTAGAGTTTGGATGAAGGGGATTGGTGTGGTCCTGGTGTTCTTGTAGTTGGTGTTGGTGTTGTCACATGAATTTTTGCAGACGTCTGAGTACTTGGCAGTTGAGGCACAGACCATGAACATAGTTCGCTATGCTTCTGGATTCTTGTCGAGCCAGTATCAGATGGTAGTGGTTGCTGTGTTCTGCTCACGCAACTTATAATGTCATTTATTGTGTGTGATTGTGCTTAGGTAGGGTGCTGTGGTTAGTGTGTTTTGCCATAGTTAAAGGAGGTGACATAGATTAAGGAGTGATTCTGTTTGTTCATTGGTTATTTTTTCGGTAGGTCTGGATACTTGGCAGTTGAGGCAATGGATCCTTGTCGAGCCAGTATTAGATTGTGGTGGTTATGGCTACTGTTGTTAGTTGAGTGAGTAGTAGATCGTGGCTGAGCCCTATGCATAACCCCAGCTTATACGTGCAGGATTTGTCAATTTCCTGTAATATATATATATATATATATTAGGGGTGTGACGAGACACTAATCTCACGAGACACGATATTGAATAAATTTAAATAAAATTTTAAAGAAAATGTCAAAAATGAAAAATGGCTTGAAAACTAGAGTTTTATTTGACAAAATCATATAAAGCACACTTAACAGACTGGTTTCTCTCACACATTGATTTTATAGGAAATATAAATAAAAATAAAACTTTTCTAGGTCTTATATAGAGCAAACAATAAGTGCCTATAATAAGCCTATGGTTTGTGTTTTTTCTCCTAAATCTCTTGTAATTTAACTATGCATAACCATAACCAGTCATATTAAGACTATGGTTTCTATTTTTTCTCCTAAATCTCTTGTAATTTAACTATTCATAACAATAACCAGTCAGTAAGAGTATGCTTGAAGTGCAAACAGAGACAGAACATTTTTTTAAATACAGTACAGAGCTAAGGGATTAGTACAACTGCCTATAAAACAGTCACGTGTAATATTTACTCACAGTATTTACATATGGTTTTTATCATGTTGGTCACTCTGTTACCGTTTATTGTTTCCACTGGAGCCAAAATGCAGCCAGATATACAACTTAAAAGTAGCAGAAGCATCTTCTATGCCAGGAGTATTTAATCAGAATTCAGTATGGTCCAGTTTTCGTTTTTCCACCCCATCTCCTTATAAAGGCGTTTTTTCACGACCGCGACCCTGACAACACGGGTTCGATCCCGCGTGAGGAGCGGTGTGTTTATTTATTTTTTCCTTACCGCGTCTGCACAGATCTGATTGACTGAAGAGAGTGTTTGGTGATCTTACCCCACACGCGATTGGTCTGTGATTTACTGCGCCGCAAAGCGTGTATACAATTAAATCCTTCTCAGTAGGTTTGGGTCCGCATTGGATAACGTTTAGGTCCGGACCCGGATCGCGGTCCGCCCATTAGTGATCTCTGTTCTATGCAAATACCCGAGTTTTCCTCTTCTGCTGAGAGCTGCTCTCACTCCTCAGCCACCTGCTGTATCGCTACTGGGTTGCCAGATCCCTCTTAAAAAGTCCACACTAAACTATTTTTTTTCCTCCCGCGAGACAGGTTTAAGCTTGACGAGAAATACGAGATCTCGTCACACCCCTAATATATATATGAAAAAGTCATATGAAAAAGTTTGGGCACCCCTGTTAATCTTAATCATTTTTAGTTCTAAATATGTGGGTGTTTGCAACAGCCATTTCGGTTTGATATATCTAATAACTGATGGACAAAGTAATATTTCAGGATTGAAATGAGGTTTATTGTACAATATGCAGAAAATGTGCAATATGCATTAAACCAAAATTTGACCGGTGCAAAAGTATGGGCACCCTTATCATTTTATTGATTTGGATACTCCTAACTACTTTTTACTGACTTAATAAAGCACAAAATTGGTTTGGTAACCTCACTGAGCTTTGAACTTCATAGCCAGGTGTATCCAATCATGAGAAAAGGTATTTAAGGTGGCCAATTGCAAGTTGTTCTCCTATTTGAATCTCCTCTGAAGAGTGGCATCATGGGCTCATCAAAACAGCTCTCAAATGATCTAAAAACAAAGATTGTTCAACATAGTTGTTCAGGGGAAAGATACAAAAAGTTGTCTCAGAGATTTAACCTGTCAGTTTCCACTGTGAGGAACATAGTAAGGAAATGGAAGACCACAGGGACAGTTCTTGATTGATTAATAGGGGTACCCAAACTTTTTCATATGACTGTATATATATTAACTGTTATTTTCTCACTTCTACATGTATGCAAAATGTAATATTTATTATTGTATTTAATATTTGTTATTTGTTTTATTACATTCGACAAAATCATATTTCACTATTAAAATAATTTAATATTGAACTGCCTTTAGAATCGAACACAGCTTTAATGTTTTGCTCTTGAGTAATGCAAAGTGGGTAATTTGGTGAGGCAAGCAAGTTAAGCTTTTCTCAACTTCATGCAAATGAACAGTGACACAGTGGTGACTACCAATAAATTAACATGTACCAGTTTACTGGCAGATTTATTTCCCAAATTATACAACATTGTTGTTTATACTGGTTTGCTCAATGACGCAATTCACTCCAGCATGAAGACTTCCTGCTTGCTAGGGTGAGCACATAGGGTGACTGCCAGTGTGATGACACAGAATGTGTTAGCTGAGCTGTGTGAGTAGGCTACTGGATGTGTCACAGAGCAGAACACTGGCTAACATATTAGCTTCACTGCTTATTACAAGTGCCAGGAAAATTAATTTACTTACTTGTAATCCTTGGACTATTCTGAATTGATAAGCCTTCTTTGAGCCCTGATCTAAATCATACTGAATATCTTTAGAAGGAGATAAAACATGCAGTGTGAAGATGGCTCCCTTCCAACCAGAGACAGCTGAAAAAGTTTAGAAGAGGGCAAAAATACCTGTGGACAGATGCAGAAATCTCACTGAGAGATACAGAAATTGCTTGAATTTAGTGCTTGTCCCAGTAGGTTGTGCAACAAAATATTAAGTTTACTTGATTATTTGTTTTTGTTAACATGATTATGTTGAATCACAATTTAAAAGCAATGTGTGTTTTTCATTAATAGATTTTCAGTAAGCTTTCATTTCTTTTTACTTTAGGCAGTTTCAAGTTATTTCAGAGACCATTGTGGATTTTTCTTTAGTAGACGGGCACCAACAGTTTTATCTGGCTCATGATAGGGCTTGTTTGTTTCTCATGATCTGCTGCAGAGCACACATAATAAAAAAAATACTTCTACATAATTTTTCAATAAACCTTTTTGGACCATTCACCTGAAACTGACCATTCACAGACTCAAATCTGTTTACTTTTCTTGTGCAGACTAGCTGGCTGTGATCTCACCATGAAACACTGTGAAACTATCTGCTGTTCTCTAAAATCTGAAAGCTCCACCCTGAAAGAGCTGGACCTCAGTAGCAATGCCCTGATGGATTCAGGAGTCAAGCTGCTCTTTGCTGGACTGAAAAGTTCACACTGTAAACTGGAGACACTCAGGTCAGTACCTCCCGTAATTCATTATTGAATGGTATGATTTTTATAACTATTTGAAATTTCAGTCACTGTAATGGACTGAAAAGTTCACACGGTAAACTGCAGATTCTTAGATTAGAATTTTTCTCAATTTGTTATTGCAAGTTAAATATTGAACTAGAAATAAATGATCTACCAGATCAAATTAATCTTATAAAGTTTCATTTCAGAATTACTCTAATACTGCTATGCCAACTCAAACTTAAAAATAACTGTCATTCACTGTAATGATATAAAACAGTAAAAAAATAATCTCAACAAAAACTGCACAACTTTTTCTTATGACAGTTATTTTTCATAATCACAGTCCATTTCTTCATAATCTGTATTTGTGTTTTATATGATTGACTAAACCAAGATGTATTTACCATATACACACTATCAGCTTGTTTTTGTAGGTATGTATATCTGGATCTGATATACAGTTTAGAAAATGGCATCTTTTCTTTTAACCCCTCCTTTTGTTTACGTGCAAAGGTATTGGAGGCCTGATTGGTCTAATTAAATCTTTGCGTTCACCTGTGAAGGTGTGGCATATAAGTTGGGGTTTTTTTCTCTCTCAGGGAGGCACCTTCTTTCTTTGTAAGGCAGCTTCTTTCTTTGTGAGGCACCTTCTTTCTTTGTGTAGGCATGTTTCTTTTTCTTTCTCCCTCAGGCTTCTGGATATCTTTCTTTCCCCTTCCTCACTCTCCTCCTTTTCTTTTCCTCTACATTTAACATTTACTGACGCAAACTTTCATCCACTCATTCACAACTAACATTGCATACATACCCTAGACCTTTTGAATTAATTTATATTTTCAATTTGATTTAATAAAATTATCCTTTGTTTGAAACTTAAAACCCCCATGTTGTGTCCCTCTTTTATGTTGCGGGGTGTGGACGAGCCCATACCGTAACATAATTGGGGATCTCATCCGGAGACTGCAAACAGGTGGTGAAATGGCACCATAGACTCATGTGCATCCAGGTGAGCTTAGTTTGGTTGTGCAGCTAGTGTTAGTCTCTGGTCAGGATTCAGAAAATTAAAAAGGAAACTCTTTTTCTGGACATTAAAACCATCTGGTCCAGAAAGGTGTGTTAAAACAAATTGTGGCTTCACCTGAAGAGGTGGCTCCAACTCAGCAACAGACTTCAGAAGTCTTTTTTAAACTGGAAAAATAGAAGGCAGAGAAGGAAGTTAGAGAGCTAAAGGTAAAAGATCGTGAGATGGGCGGGATTTGGAGCTTCGTAAATTGAACAGCAGATAAAGCTGTTGAACGTGCAGAGAATGAGTTTGAACGTGAGCGTCGAGAGCATGAGTTTGCCCTCAAAAAGCTTGAACTTGAAGTGGCAATAAAGCGAGCTAAGTATCCACTCAATGTATCACCTCCCATAGTGCCTGTAGCTTCTCCCGTCTTTGATATCAGTAAAAACATCCGTCTTATTCCACCTTTTTCAGAAAAGGATATAGAGCAGTACTTTCAGCACTTTGACAGAGTGGCAACTACTTTAAACTGGCCGAAGGAAATGTTGCCTCTTATGTTACACTGTGTGATTAGTGGCAAAGCTCAGGAGGTGTTTTCTGCTTTGAGCAGTGACCAGGTTAAGCAGTATGATGTAGTGAAAACAGCAATATTACTTGCATATGAGCTGTTCCCTGAAGCTTATCGCCAGAGGTTCAGGAATCTTAGGAAGCCTGAAACCTGTACCCGACACCCGCTGGGGTAGCTATCAGTAGATTCAGAGTTCCTCCTAGGAGTAGATCACATCCAACAGGTGGGGATAACCTTTCACGGTCCTCTCCCTCCAGTCATTTTAGCCATTCTCCTACTAGCAAGTCAGAGGTTCGGTGCTTCTATTGCAAGATGTTAGGGCATAAGGTGTCAGACTGTGTAGCTCTTAAAGTAAAATGGGTAAACCAACTAAACCTGTGGGCTTGATCTCATCTTGTGACCACAGCTTGTCTCGCCTGTCTAGTATATGGGGCAGTGCAGGGACATATTTGACTGTTGATAGTAAGCATAACACTGACTACACTCCTTTTATCACAGAGGGCTTTGTGTCTTTGCCAGGGCAGCAACAGAGTGTGCCAGTCTGCATACTTCGAGACACTGGGGCTGCTCAGTCATTTTTGTTAGCAGGTGTTTTACTGTTGACCAAAAGTACAGCCACAGAAACTCATGTATTAGTCAGGGGTATTGAGTTGACTCCTCTTCAGGTTCCCTTGCATAAAATCCACCTAGCCTCTTAGCTTGTCTCTGATAATGTTGTAGTTGGGGTGTAGACTCTAATCCATCACAGCCATCTGTAGAGAATATGCAGTCCAATAAAACTGGCAGTCCTGAGAGCAGTGAAAGTTCAGAAGTGTCGAATGTAGTTCCTCCTAAGGAAGAGGTGAGTAATGATTAGATTGATCACTCTCTGTCTGATTAGTTTAAAGTGTTTCGAGAAGAGCTGATCAGGGAGCAAGACAGCAAACTCTACTCTTTAACCTTTGTTTGCTTTAGCAGTAGCTAAGGACAAAATTGGTGATTCAGTATCAGGCTACTTCATGCAAGATGGTCTATTGTGCCGACAATGGGTGTTTTGTTGTGATGCATTTACCAACACTGTGTTGCAGGTGGTAGTTCCCTGTAAATTCAGAAAAGTACTCTTGGAGCTTGGGGTGGCTGGACACACTGGGGTAAGGAGTTATGTGCAGGGTCTTTTGGCCAAGGTTAAAGCGAAAATTCCTGGCTTGGCTGGTAATTGTGTTTAGCCCTGGGAGCTGGGGAGATTGGTTACATAATCTACCGCAAGATGGGTCCAAGGGCGTTATGGGAAGTAGCATAATCTTGCCTCGAGTCTTAGGGGTTTTACATTTGGCACAGACACTACAAGATGACACCACATTATGGATATCAGCCCTCATACCCTGATGAGGGCGAAGTATGAGCCCAAATGATTAGCCTGACCCGAAAAGGGACAGGTACATAGGTCTTACCCTGGGGACATGCCTGGGGAATGGTGACAGCTTTCAGGGCCTGGGATAGGTTAGTGTCTAGGTCCTACTGAATAGCCTGGATGCTAACACAGTGGGTAGGATTGGCGCTGCACTAGAGGGAACTGGGCAGTCTTTCTGGAAGACTCGAGACAAGGCATCGGCCTTTGTGTTCTTGGACCCTGGTCTATAGGTTATAGAAAAAGCAAAATGTGAAAAGAAAAGGGACCAATGGGCTTGACGAGAGAACTTGAAAGGGGACAACGGCACCCTCTAGCCAGTGCTGCCACTCATCCAAGACCAATTTTACGGCTAGAAGCTCACAGTCTCCTATGCCATAATTTTGTTCGGCTGCACTGGGGCCACTGGGTAGAGTCTGTCACTTTCCCCATGCTGCTGGGAAAGTACAGCCCCTACTCCAGTGTCAGAGGCGTCTACCTCTACCACAAACTGCTTTTTGGGGTCAGGATGCTTAAGGACAGGAGCCAAAGTAAAAGCCTGCTTAAGGGCCTGGAAAGCCTTATCTGCCTGAGGGGTCCAAACTAGCTTCTTGTGAGCACCCTTGAGGAGGGAAGTAATAGCCGCTGCCAGGGTGCTGAAGTCCCTAATAAACCGCCTGTAAAAATTGGCAAACCCTAGGAAGCTCTGGACTGCCTTCACCGAGGTAGGAGTGTGCCAGTCCAGGACAGTCTGCACCTTCTCCTGGTCCATAATCACCCCTCTGCACTAATAAGATACCCCAGGAAGGACACTTGGGACAGGTGGAATGCACATTTCTCGTTCTCAAGCAGACGGCTTAGGACTTGGCGGACATGGCCTACATGGGACTGGAAATCTGGGAAATAGATTAGAATGTCCTCTAAAAAAGCAATGACAAATTTTCCTAGGAACTCCCTGAGAACATCATTAATCAAATTCTGGAATACGGAAGGGGAGTTAGCTAAACCATAGGGCATAACCCGGTACTGGTAATGGCCAGAGGTGGTGAGGAATGCAGTCTTCCACTCATCTGGAAGATTATAGGCACTTCGGCGATCAAGTTTAGTAAAGACTCGGGCACCCCTAAGCTGCTCTAAAGCCATGGGATCAGAGGCAAGGGATAAGGGAAGCACTTAGTTATAGCATTAAGGGCCCAGTAGTAACACAGGCTTTAGGGAGTACTGGGTTGTCAAAAAGGTCAATGGAGCAGTCATAGGGACTGTGAGGAAGAAGGTTTGGTGGCCTTTTCCTGACTAAAGGCCCCGTGGAGGTCTTGGTATTCAGGGAGAAGGGAGACTATGTTCAGGGGCTCAGGACTCTCTACTGTAGTAGAGCGGACTCGGACTGGGACTCGGTCAAGTCAGTGGGGTTGACAGTAAGGGTACCAGGCTATGATCTCCTTCTCAGACCAGGAGATGTGGGAATTGTGATTCATTAGTCAGGGAAGACCAAGGATTATATCATGGTCAGTTTGGGGCAGGACAAGGAAGACGGATCTTTTCAGTGTGAAGACTTGAGACTGCTAGAGACGTAGGCAGTGTGACATGTGATCGGTGCTAGACCCAGAGGTTGACCATCCAGAGCGGTGACACGAAGAGATGGTGTGACGGGTTCTGTAGGGATCTGGAACAGCTCCACCACCTATTAGTGTCTATTAGGGCTAGAACAGAGAAAGTCTCATTTACACAGCGAAACGGCAATAAAAATGATTTAGAGACCAACACCCTGGTTGAGGTACTCACTACATTAGTGCATGAAGTAAGCTCCACGCGCTGTCCAGGAGGTTGGACACGGGCTCCTAATAGACGCAGTCCACAATCATGATTAGAGCCTCCACAATACAAACAGAGCCGCTCTCTGAAACGCCACTGGCGTTCCTCAGGTGACAGTCGACAGGACCCCAGCTCCATGGCTCCAGAGTAGGTGGTGTAGACATGGTTCTGCGATGCAGGGTGCTTGACCTGTTACCAGTGGCAGTACCAGGGGTTGTTGCAGCATTACATGCCTGTATGGGATTTGGAGCTCAAAAGCTGGGCGGCTCAAAAGCTGATCCAGCTTTATGGACAGGGAGATGAGCTGGGTTAGATCTAACTTGTCATCTCGATACAACAGCTCTCGCTGGACCCGTGTGCTCAACCCATGAGGGTACATAGCTAGAAGTGCTTGTTCGTTCCATCCCGCTTCCAGCAGCGAGTGTCCGGAACTCAAGCGCATAGTCAGAAACAGAGTGACTGCCCTGGGTAAAGCGTAGGAGAGGCTCTCTTTTAGCTTGCCCTTTCCTGGGGTGCTAAAACACAGCACGGAACTCCTCTACAAATGACTGGAGGGTTTTCCTTTTTTAAATGGGGTAAACTGCAGTGGCCCATTCCAGAGCTATGCCAGCGAGACAGGAGACTATGAGGCCAATCTTAGCTTCATCACTGCCAGTGGTTTGGTTCTTAAAATAAACCGCAGAGCTCAGGATAACCATGATATGTATTGGGTCTACTGACCGGATATGTGTGGGTTGTGACTGGGACAGGGTCGGGGACACTATGCAGGTTTAGCAAAGTTTTGATTAGTCTCGCTAGGTCTTGTACCTCACTGGCTAGTCCAGTTACCTGCTGTTGTTGGCCTTCTTAGTGTTGCGCCAATGTACCAACAACCTCTGAAACGCGAGACAGCGTTTCCTGCTGTTGACCCAGGAACCGTCCCTGGGTCTGAACAGCTGTACTCAAGGCTTCCCTCCCAATGGTCTCAGGCAGTGGCGCAAAAAGGGGGTATGCAGCATATGTGACGCATAGGGGCGCTGCACTAGAGGGGGCTCTAAATCGATGCCGGAAAATTATTTCTAGTCGGCATTTTCTGTAAGAGCTGTTTGTTCATGTATGATAATACACAGGGGTGTCGCCTGGCCTGGGTTTCCGAGCACGGTGAGCTAGTAGGCAAGCCCCCGCCCCAGCAGCCCCGGATTTTATAATAAATTATAGAACAGGGGTTACCAACGCCGATAGTATGTTTGCATACACCTCAAAAAGTATGTAGTTGCACCCCTGGTCTAAGGGAGGGCAGAGTATTCTGTAATGCCTGACTGGAAACAGGCAGAGAGGAACCAAGAGACACTGCTGGGATGTAAAATGAAGCAGTAAACTTTAATTAAATAAACTACAAAGTAAACAAGAATCAAGGGAATAGAGAAACACACTATAGTTTGGCAAAACTAGAAACAAATATAAAAATTGGCAAAGTAAACTGGACTGGGACAAAAGAATCAGGGACTAAAAAAAAACAAGGAATAAGTGAAAAACAAAACAATAGGACCAGGAAGTAGCACTGGGAAATGAGAAAAAACAAAGAGAGCACTACACTAAAAAATATCAAACAGAAAACTGCTAAGCAGAGCTTAGGAAAAATGGCTAGACTAAGAAATAAAACTGGGCAAACAAACAAAACAAGAAATAAAACGGGGATACTTAGGCAAGCCAATGCACAAATTTTATGTAAAAACAGTTTGCCAGGGCTTAACATCAGTTAAAAGCTAGACCCAGTATATCCAGTGCTTATCACCCTCAAAGCAGGGTGCCCTTGAGCGTTTCCACCAGACCTTATTTAATAGGAAAGCAGAACACCGTAAGTTTCAGCCTGGTGACCAGGTATTAGCATTGCTACCTTTGTTGAACAGTCCATTTCAGGCTAAATTCATGGGTCCCTATGAGGTGGTTTAATGCTTGCCTGATCATAATTATTTGTTGAACACCTCAGATTGGCGTAAAAAGGGACATGTTTGTCATATTAACCTTTTAAAACTGTTGGTATATATATATATTGTGCAGATAAAGGCAAAATGAGGAAGGTTTCTGCCAGGTAAGTTCATCGTATTAAAAGAGCAAACAGATATTTAAATCTGCTGGTGCCTCTGGGGTCCTGCGAACCTCAAGGTGTAGGATCCTTCAAAGGCTTGCTGTGGTGTAAATACCTGCTATTCGGCCACCCCTAACCAGGGCTCACAAGCAGAAATGGTTGCAGTGGGGTCAGACATACATCAAGACAAATTTCCGAACAGTCTTGTTTACTGATGAGTGTTATGCGACCTTGGATGGTCCAGATGGATAGAGTAGTGGATGGTTGGTGGGTGGCCACCATATCCCAACAAGGCTGCAAGGATTCAGCAAGGAGGTGGCAGAGTCATGCTTTGGGCCGGAATTATGGGGAGAGAGAGCTGGTAGCGCCTTTAGGGTCCCTGAAGGTGTGAAAATGACCTCAGCAAAGTATATAGAGTTTCTGACTGACCACTTTCTTCCATGGTACAAAAAGAAAAACTGTTCCTTCCAGAGCAAAATCATCTTCATGCATGACAATGCTATGGGCATAAACGGAGAGAAACTCGTGGTGTGGCCACCTTCTACCCTTGACCTCAACCCTATAGAGAACCTTTGGACTATCATCAAGCAAAAGATCTATAAGAGTGGGAGGCAGTTCACATCAAACCTGAACCTCTGGGAGGCTATTCTGACATCATGCAAAGAAATTCAAGCAGAAACTCTCCAAAAACTCACTAGTTCAATGGATGCAAGAATTGTGAAGGTGATATCACAGAAGGGTTCATATGTAAACATGTAACTTGGCCTGTTAGGATGTTTTTGTTTGAAATAGCTTTTGATTTCAGTGAATGTGACCTCCTAATGCTGCACATTCTACAAATAACCATTTTCAGTTCTTTACAACCTATAACATGTTTTGAAACTCTGCTGTGCATAATAATTTGGAACAGTGCATTTGGAGTTTTTTTATTTTTTTAAGAATATACTGTTAGCATCGGGAGATTTGTTCAATAAATTTTGATTTATACTTTAACGGGTGATGAATTTATACTTTAATGGGATACCGACTATCAGTTGCATCTCCCTTTTAGGAAAATCAGGAAAAAATATCATTTGCAAAATAATTTGGAACGCAATGTAAATCCAACTGAGAATCTCAGGGACATGTAAGTTCATCTGATGCATCCTTATAGTACGAGTCCATATGTATCCTGGAAAATTATTAGTGTTTTCTTTATTTCCAGGTTCTGTAACCCCCCCCCCCCCCAATGATCACGAGTGAAATTAATTTTGAAAAGACACCTGCAGTATCTTACATTACATTACGTAACATTTGGCAGATGCTTTTGCCAAAGCAACTTAAAATAATGATGTATATTAAGCAATAGATGTTTAAAGTAAAAAAAAAACAATTAAGACATTTTAGTTATGTTTTTAAAAACATTTAAAAAACACAGAACTAAATTAGGTTCTGTAAGTGGCTCTTCCTCACACCAATAAAGTAACAGTAAGTACTAAATAACAGAATATGTGTTTGCATACTAGTTGACAGTTCTGACATTCTCTGCTATGAAACATACACTCGACTAAAGCCGAATTTTACTACTTTACTGTAATCACTTTGTTTACTATCACTTTGCAGGTTAGCTATGTGTAATCTTGGGGTAAAGACGTGTAAAAATCTGGCATCAGTTGTAAACTTGGAAAGTTCCTGCCTGAAAGAGCTGGACCTCAGTAACAACGACCTGCAGGATTCAGGAGTCGAGCTGCTCGCTGCTGGACTGAAGAGTTCACACTGTAAACTGCAGATTCTCAGGTTAGTACTTCTCTAAGTTTATTACTAAATGATAAATATGGTTAAACCAGGTTAATGTCACATTTTAATAAAGCAGTACTACAGATTTTTGTTGGATTCTTTAATTATTTAATTTAATTTCCCACCCTATACAAACTCTTAGAGCCCTATTTTAGCGATCTGTAGCACACTAGTTGATTGCACTTTGCGACACTGGGTTTAGGGGCGTGTCCTGTGTCTTTCGTATCATGAGGGTGCAAAAATACACCTTGTGTATCAGTGTGGCATTAGTCATTCCCTTTAAGAAGCAGGTGATCTGACTTTTGTGCATTCGAATGTTAACAAAGCTGCGCTTTGTGAAGGGAACAGCAATGTTATTTTATTCTTTATTCTGTTTATTGTTTATGTAAAAGCTGCAACATTGAATATCAATCAATCAATTTAACAATTTTCACTGGTGAATACATTGAGGGTGACCCTCATTTACAATGCCAACAAGCATTTACAGTTGAAAGAGATTGAAAATATTAAATAAGAAATTTGAAATAATGTCACAATTCTCCACATATGTCTAGGGAAACTATGGAGAACATAACACATGGGCTATCCTAACTCAATGAGCCAGCAGAGAATAAGTAAGGAAGAGGAAAACAGGCAGTAAATAGCTGTACAAAAAATAAGTTTATTTTTACCTTCCCACCACTCACTTGCACATACCACAAACCATGGCAGTATTTTACATTATTTACATGTGTTGTATAAAACAACATAAAAGAAAGTACTCTAGGAAATGCAAACTATGGACGGCCAAAAACCTAAGGCCAAAAAAAGTAAAAAGAAAAAACAAAGAAAATATAAACTTAAATACAAGGGTGTATTAGTGCCCCTTTAATACAAACAAATTCCTACGTGGTGTAAAATGTACAGGTGCACCTGTCTTACCTGTTTGCATTCCCATGTGGTACAACAAAGACAGTGAATTGTCTTTTAAGCCAAAGAGGGTTAAATTAACCACAAGCAAAGACATGATACAATAAAAATAGGCTACAACAGTGTGTTAGTATTTAAGCATGCCGCATGGTCTTTCCTCTCTCTGTCAGCCATCTTGGTTCAGGTCCTTTTGTACTCTCCATTTCTCCACCCACAATTCTCTTCCATGGCTTACCTGAGAGCGAGTGACGAGAGAGAGAAAGAGAAAGTGCCTGCACGTAACAAATAAAAAAAAGTGTCAAGGATTGGGTGCAGGAAGGACAAGGAGGCGGACGCAAACGCAAGCAATAGAAAATTTAATAACGAAATCAAACACAAAATAAACATTAATTTAACTCAAGAGACCAGGCGTCCGTTTCCCAAAAGCGTAGTTGCTAAGTACGTTAGACCTGTCATTAGGAGCTTAGTTCCTGGTGATTGCGTCACCAGTGACTCAAAGTGCAGACGATAGGAGTCAGAAAGTTGATAAATCACATTAATATTGCTGCACGAGGATTTAAGATGTCAAGTGTTTTGAACATGTACCTAATCATTTTTAATGTTTGTGTTTATTAAATGTATTGCATCACCAAGTGCGTCCAGGGAAAATAATCTAACACAGTATTTAAATGTACTTTGAAAATGTAAGAAAATTACCTGTTTTCAATGTCTTTAACATTTAGCTTTATTTGGCAAACATGTAGTGAAAAAGTGCAATGAAGTGCTCTTTAGCTAAAATGTATTTTACAGTCTTGGAAAGATGTCAATTATTCAAGCAAGCATCTCTTGAGTAAAGATAACTTGCGCGGTGAACATTTATGAATTAGTGTATTTTTTTAAACCCACTGTGCTATGTGCGCTCTCTGAAAAAGGTATCAAACTGTTACTGGGGTAGTACTCTAAAATGGCTTTAACGCAATCACCTGTACCTTAAGGACCTTGAGGGCATATTTGCATTTGTTTTAAGACACTTTTTACTTAGTTTTTCTTGTAATAATATATTCATTACAAGAAAAACTAAGTAAAAAGTGTCTTAAAACAAAAGTGAATATTATAGACGTAATAATTAAGAAAAAAAAGGAAAAAGTAAAAAATGTTACAGTTCAAACATATTGTCAACTAGCCTTTACAAATGTTATCAATTAATCTTTGTTAAATAATATATATCACAGAAAATAAGTAGACATATGTAGGTTACCTTAATAGATATTTTTAAAATGAGAACATTAATTGCCATTATTAAAAAAACATTAAGAGAATAAAACCACAACTGGAATTCGAACTAGCCTTCCATCCAGTTGCTGCTCTGTCGTAGGTGCTTACACTGAGCCACTGAATGACATACATTTCCCCGGTCTTATATTAATACGACTCATTTAGAATGATGTATATATTTTTTATTTAAAAAAATATTGTTATAGCAAATATGTTTTTTTAAGTATCACTGTCTGTTACAATTAATAATTAATTCATATTAATTATTGTGTAAATTTTACTTGCATTTAATTGTTATTCTATTAATAGTATTGTTGTCGGTTCCTGTTGTGGTGATGATTACGATATAAATAGCCTAAGTAATACATTAGTAACATGTTTTTGACATCATATTTTAAAGATTGTGAGTTTTGCACCTTAGTTAAGACCACGGTGGTTCAAACCAACATAGTTTAGTACCAACAAAGTACGATGGTTTCGGGAAACTTAGTTTCAGATCTTAGTTAGTGTAACGATGCATCATACCACGTTAGTTCAGCGCTAGGCTCTGTCGTTGTACAGGAAACGCACCCCAGGACTGAGGAGTAACGGGAAAATACGATAAAATATATACTTAAAATGAAAAAAAGGAATAAAAAACAAAAACAAATAAATTGACACATAAAAGTAAAGAATTCATAAAATATTAAATCAAGAAAAAGAGAATAGTAGTAAAAGTAAGGTAAAATGATGAGAATGATAAGAAATTATAAAATGAATAATAATAAACTAAACATGGGAATAAAAAAAAAATCTAATTCAATAAATAAATCTGAATAAAATAAAATAATAAAAAAGATAAACAATACCTGACTTTAGTTTTACTTTCAAATAATGGATACAGCACACCAAAACCTCAACCTATCTTTTAAATTTGACAATATTTGATTAACTTGGTCCTTACTCACCTTAAGTTTATATAACTGAACTGAGTTTTATATTTTATTTGTTGCCTCGCTCTGAACTCTGCGAAAGAGATAAAGTGCAGCACATTTCGCCTGATTTTCTATTGGTTAAATAACAGGTGGTGGTTATAGTGTGTTTTATACCATTACTTTGCTGTTTGAACACTTGATCCGATGTTACTTATTAAAACTATTATTATTATTATTTTTTTACAAAACAGAGGCAATGCCACATGCTGCGCTGTACCAAGCTCAGCTTATTTATATTTTAATTTTATTTCAGATTTTTCCCATTTTCTTCCAATTTGGCTATCCAATTGTCCCACCACCATCGCAAGTGGCGCCTGCGACCCTAGGAGGGTGCAGACGAGCACATGCCTCCTCCAACACATGTGAAGTCAATCATCCCTTTTTTCAAGCTGCTGATGATGCATCATTACCTGAGCAGCTAGCTTGCTCTAAGGAAAGCACAGCGGCCAAGTTCCGATACATACGCTCACAGACGCCTCGTGCCGCCCGGCGGCACCTTTAAGCGTGATGGGAAGAGAGCGCCATCTACCCACTGTTCTCCCTCTGGGTGCCGGCAGCTGATGGCAAAGCTGCATATAGGGGGGTTCGAACCTGCAACCTCCCGCTCACGCTGGTCGAGATTTTATTTAGTAAATTAATATATATAGGGGTGAAACGATTACTCGAGGACTCGTTTATTTAATAAAAAAACTCTGAGCATGGTATTTTCGCAACTTGTATTGTGACACAACGTGCTTAGCATTACGTCATCCACGCACAGGAAGAAAGAGGATGCGGCAGAGAAGTTTTTAGTTGAGAAGCGAGAATATGGAAGCAGCGAGAGAAAAGAGTGACAAAAAGAGAAAAAAGGGCAATAATATGGAAGCATTTTAGGCTCGACCGCACAACTCTGACATGTAATTGGTGCAGCATGGTCCTTCCTACCACAACATCACGTCTTCAATAAGACACCCGGAACGGAGCGACGGAGCGGCGGAGCCCGAGACCAGGTAAATTTAACATAGCCTAATGTACCATAATAACATAAAGACAGCCCTGTGGAGTACTGTTTATTAGGAATACTATTGAATATGTGTGGTTAGTTTATTAGAACGGAGAAAATTCTTGACTTAATACAGGCTTTATGTACTCAGTAAACACAGCTCTGTGCTGTTAAACATTTAAACAATAAATACGTTAAGTTTATAAGTTAGCTTAGCTAAAGTTACTTTAGCTGGAAACAATATGCTTATTTTTTCATCTACAAGTTCATTTGGCCAGTGAGACAAAAACATAAATTTAAACACTACAGGGCTATCTCAAAAATTTAGAATATCTTTAAAAAGTTAATTTATTTCAGTAATTCAGTTCAAAATATGAAACTCATATATTATATAGATGTATTACACACAGGGTTATTCATATTATTATTATTATTATTATTTTAAGTGTTTATTTCTTGTATTATTAATGATTATGACTTACAGCCAGTGAAACCCAAAAATCAGTGCATCAGAAAATTTGAATATTATATAAGACCAATTGGTACTTTCTGCAGTGTGGGCAGTGTGCCAAGTCCTGTTGGAAAATGAAATCTGTATCTCCATAAAAGTTGTCAGTAGCAGAGGGAGGCATGAAGTGCTGTAAGATTTTGTGGGAAACAACTCACTGACTTTAGACTTGATAATAAAACACAGTGGATCAACACCAGCAGATGACATGTCTCTCCAAACCATCACTGATCATCAGTACATTTTACATTTCATTTGTAAATCAAGGAAGCAGAGTCTGGAGGAAGAGTGGAGAGACACAGTCCAAACTGCTCGAGGTCTAGTGTGAAGTTTCCACCAACCACTGGAAGTGGTTGTTCGCAGTTATTTTGTCTAAAGGTTGTGCTACCAAGTATTAGGCTGAGGGTGCCAATACTTTTGTCCGGCCCATTTTTGGAGTTTTGTGTAAAATGATAATTGATTTTTTTCATGGTCTTTTGTGTTTTTTCATTGCAAGCTAAATAAATGAATATATTAATACCAAAGCATTTGTGATTACAATCATTTTCTGGAAGAAATTGAGTATTATCTGACAGAATTGCAGGGGTGCCAATACTTTTGGCCAGCACTGTAAATACTAGGGAAGTAAAATGAAATAAATTTATGTTCAGTCGAAGTGCTTTTCTCTTTTCATTTTTATTTCCAGAACTGCAGGATGTGAGAGAGAATTTCAAATTGCAAACAAACAGCAGAATGTCTATGTTTGCTATATTAAGCCACAATTATTAAGTCCATGTACTTAACATAAATATAAATCCTTATAAATGCCAGAAATAAATATAATTAATAATAACATATAGTTACTGTGCACATTTTTAAGTATATTTTATTTCATAGTTGATTGCTGAAGGTTTTGGGTGAGGTGTTTTTTGCTGTGGTAAAGAAGTGATCGTGTGTGGTATTGTGCTTGGGGGTGCAGTGAGCACGGTGATTGGTAATCCAGACCTGGTTTAACTGGGTCAGTCTCGCAGCTCTATTTTCTGCCACTTTTAATACTTTTTTACTCTGAATGTATAAACTAAAGAACATTAATTGTGCTTATAGAATGTGCAGTTTGCTGTAATAACAAGTTATAGACATAACCAAAAATTGTCTGAATTCTAAATGCATTGTACTGCAATATCATTTTCCTTTCTCTCAACTTGTCTCGTTGATTTTCCTCTTTCTCTGCAGATTATCTGGTTGTATGGTCACAGAGAAGGGCTGTTCTTTTTTGGCTGCAGCTCTGAATTCAAATCCCTCCCACCTGAAGGAACTGGACCTGACCTTCAACCATCCAGGAAAGTCAGGACAACAGCTGTTCTCTACTAGACCAGAAAATCCAGACTTCACGGTCAGGTATAAACAATTGTTCTGTAGTGTGTGTGTTGGTAAGTTATATTTATGGTAAAAGTGGAGAATTATATGTTATTGTTCTAGTTGTGCACAACCTGTTTAAAACCAAAAAAGTTTAATTCAGCTATTTTTTAAGATTAGCAAGCAGCTCCCTTTAATCTTACGTGCAGTTTTGATATTGAACACAGTTCCACATGTTTCAGTTAAGGAAAATAGAAAAATATGAAAATCTGACAAATTTGAGAAATGGCAGTTTCTACATGTAAACATGTACAATCTTGAATATCTCATAACTTAACTACCCTGCAATAGTGTAAAGTGTTTGTACACATTGGTCACAAAAATCTGGAGCCGTTATGGACAGCAGGACTGTAAGAACTCCACATTAATGGGCATATTTAAAAAATCTTAACAGACTTATTTTGCTAAAGTATGCCAAGTGCAACAGCAGAATATAGTAGACACTCAATGACTTAGACCATAAAATATTACTTTAATACTTAAATTATATATATTATATATATATATATATATATATATATATATATATATATATATATATATATACAAATCCGGATTTATCAAACCGTGCATAGAATTCCAAGTACTTTCTCTTACATTTCTCAGTACATTGCAATCAACTTGAAATCAAGTGCAAGTGCACGAAAACATCACACCTGCTATGTCTCCTCCCGCAGAGTATAATGTTATAATAGTAATAATAATAATTATTAATATTATATACACGTAGCGTAATAACTAATAATTACCCATGTTTTAAATTGTATTATTCTTAGATGGATAATAAATGCACTGTGTAGTCATGCACCAATTTAAGCTCCCCCTCCTACCTGGACCCCTACCAGTTTGCATATCGGTCAAATCGCTCGACCGATGATGCCATCTCCACTGTTCTCCACTCAGCCCTCACACACCTGGACAAGAAGAACACCTACGTCAGAATGCTGCTTGTTAATTTCAGCTCAGCATTCAACACAATCGTCCCCCAACAGCTCATACACAAACTGGACAGTCTGGGGCTGAGCACATCACTGTGCAACGGGCTGTTAGACTTCCTGACCAGACGACCACAGGCAGTGCGGGTTGGCAGCAACACATCCATCATCACCACACTGAACACAGGGGCTCCCCAAGGATGTGTGCTGAGCCCCCTTCTGTTCACTCTGCTGACCCATGACTGCGGTCGCAGCGGCCACTCCGGAAGCAAAACATGGTGCTTTTTTTTGTTTGTTATAATTATTACAATCTGAACTCACAAGCATGCAAGAGTTCGCTATGAGAACAACTGACACCCACATTTACGACCGACAGACCATCCTAAACCTGAAAAATCAACAAAAAACTGTACTTACAGATAGTATACGAGCGGAGATACGCGCGCTAGGCCTGCTAAGATCCGCGGCACTTCCTGAGCTTGCTAGCCAGAAGAGGGTTCCCCGCCAGAGGTGCGCGAGGAGCCGGAAGCGCAGTAAGAGAGCCGGAGTCCGTGCTAAGCTAATGGCTAACTCCAGCCGGCCAGTGGTGCCATCCATCCTCCTCTCCAACGTCCGCTCCCTGGAGAATAAGCTAGACTATCTCCGGCTCCAGTGGACAACCCAGCGTGAGTTCAGGAACTGCTGTGTTCATTTTCACGGAGACGTGGTTAACGGACTCCATCCCGGACTCTGCCATTGAGCTGAGCGGGATGATACGCTTCCGCGTGGACCGCACCGCGCACGTCTCCGGTAAGATCTGTGGAGGGGGGCTATATGTTTACATCATCTCCAGCTACTGCTCGCCGCTGGTGGAGTTTACTGTAGTCAGAGCCAAGCCATTCTACCTGCCCAGAGAGCTTAGCAACGTGTACATAATAGCAGTGTATGTAGCACCCAGTGCTTATGCTAATGCTAATGGTGCTCTGCAAGAACTGTACACTGTTATCTCCAAACTCCAGAACTCACACCCCGACAGACTGTTTATTTTTGCTGGTGATTTCAATCACAGTAACCTGAAGGCTCTGCTGCCCAGCTTTCACCAACATGTGGATTTTCCAGCGCGTGGAGCTAACGTGCTGGATTTTGTTTATACTAACATTCCCAGTGCGTACAGAACAGAGCCTTGCCCCCACTACGGCTACACATCTCTGTGATGCTCATCCCAGCATACAGACAGCTCATCAGACGTGCCAAATCAGAGAAGAAGCAAGTAACAACCTGGCCAGGAGCCATCTCTGCTCTTTAGGACTGTTTTGAGCACACTGACTGGGACATGTTCAGAGAAGCTGCTACTTCTTATGACTCCATCAACCTGGAGGAGTACACAGATTCAGTGACTGGCTACATCAGCAAGTGCATTGATGATGTTACTGTCTCCAAAACCATCACAACCCGCCCCAATCAGAAGCCGTGGATGACTGCACAGGTGCGTGTGCTGCTGAAAACCCGAGACAAGGCCTTTAAGTCAGTGGACAAGGCTGGCCTCAGAACAGCTAGAGCCAAGCTCTCCTTGGACATCAGAGAGGCAAAGCGCACCTACGCAAAGAAAATCCATGCTCACTTCCAGGACACTGCTGACACTCGGCGCATGTGATGCATGTGATGCCACAGTGATGCCTCCCTTCCAGATGCACTGAACTCCTTCTACGCAAGGTTCGAAGCACAGAACTACACGACAACAAGGAAGACCACACCTCCTCCAAACGACCAGGTACTGTGCCTGTCCTCAGTTGATGTGCGGAGAACTCTACTCAGAGTCAACCCACGGAAAGCCCCAGGACCAGATAGCATACCTGTCAGAGTGCTCAGAGGATGTGCAGACCAACTCACGGATGTTCTCACGGACATTTTCAACATTTTTCTGAGCACTGCGGTCGTGCCGGCGCGCTTCAAGATGACCACCATCGTCCCTGTGCCAAAGAAGTTTTGAGTGTCCTGCCACAATGTCTACCGTCCCATTTCACTTACTCCCATCATCATGAAGTGCTTTGAGAAGCTGGTCATGAGGCACATCAAAAACCAGCTCCCCTCCTCACTGGACCCACTGCAGTTTGCGTATCGTCCAAACAGATCAACAGATGATGCCATCTCAACTGCACTCCTCCTGGCTCTCACCCACCTGGACTGCTATGTTTGAATGCTGTTCATCGACTTCAGTTCAGTATTCAACCCCATGCTCAGTCCACTGCTGTTCACTCTGCTGACTCATTACTCTTCTGCAAAGTACAGCTCAAACCACATCAAGTTCACTGATGACACAACTGTTGTTGGCCTCATCAGCAAGAACGACGAGTCAGCATACAGAGAGGAGGTGCAGTGGCTGACGGACTGGTGCAGAACCAACAAACTATCTCTAAACGTGGATAAAACCAAAGAGATGGTTGTTGACTCCAGGTGTCCACCACCCGCTGAACATCAACGGCTCTGCTGTGGAAATTGTGAAGAACACCAAGTTCCTCTGTGTTCACATTGCAGAGAACCTCACCTGGTCCCTTAACACCAGCTCCATAACAAAGAAAGCCCAGCAGCGCCTCTACTTCCTGCGGAGACTGAGGAAAGCACATCTCCCACCTCCAATCCTCACCATGTTCTACATATGGACTGTAGAAAGCATCTTGAGCACCTGCATCACCGTCTGGTTTGGGAACTTTAACAATTCAGGCCACAAGACCCTCCCACCCACTACACAGCTTCTTCAGCCTGCTGCCATCAGGGAGGAGTCTGCAGAGTCTCGGGGCAAGGACCAGCAGACTGCGAGACAGCCCCATCCATCAGGCTGTGAGGATGCTGAACTCTCTTCCTGCTCTACCCCCCATCCCAGTCCTGCCCCCAGCATACACTCACTCAGCATCCTGACCCCCCATCCCAATCCTGCCCCCAACACACACTCACTCAGCATCCTGAACCCACACAGTACGGGAACTTTTTTTAAATGGACATGCACTACACACCCCATACCTGCACTACTGCTTATACTTGTAAACTACTTGACTTGACTTGACTTGATAGCACACAGGTACACATACAGACAGGCACACTCTCTCCATCTCCTGCATGAAGCTCATGAAAATAAATAATGAGAAACAAAAGCTGGGTTTAAACACACTATTTACGCTGTGTTCTCAGTAAAAACAGTAATTTAGCTTTACTCTGAAATTGCTAATCTGAGTTTTTTTTTGGTCTGCCACTTTGGACCTTAACTAGAACTGTACCTGTGGTCTTCCATTTCCTCAATATGTTCCTCACAGTGGAAACTGAAAGCTGAAATCTTTGAGATAGCTTTTTGTATCCTTCCTCCGAACCATGAAGTAAAACAATCTTTGTTTTCAGGTTATTTGACTTGAGTTGTGTTTTGAGGCTCCCATGTTGCCACTCTTCAGGAGAAAAACTTGCAATTGGCTCCTTAACCCTTTCTTATAATTGTATTCACCTGTGTACGTAGGTCTAGGGTCAATGAGCTTACCAAACAAATTTTGTGTTCCAGTGGTAAAGGTATTCTAATTTTTGTATATTTGTCTTATATTTACATTAAATTATTTGAAACATTTAAATGGCCCAAATGTAAAAAACTGGGAATTATTACAAAAAATAAATTGGGAGGAGGGTAAATAGAGATAGAACTAGAGATAGAACTGTTTTCTGTGTGTGTGTGTAGAATGGAATCTGGAGGGGCAATCAGAATGAAACCAGGACTGAAGAAATGTAAGTACACACACACACACAAACACACACACACATACATATACACACTCACACACACACACACTCACACATACACACATAGACTTCTATAAACACACATATACATTCACTTACACACACACAAGCAAACTCACATAAAAACACATACTCAAACAAACATCCACTAACTTATATATCCACTGAAACACACACACTCACAAAAACATACACTCACACAAACACCCATTCACACAAACACACACTCACACACACACACACACACTTACATAAAGAAACAAACACACAAACATACACTTATACAAACACTCACACACACACAAAAACATGCACTCACATAAACACACAATTACTTTCACACAAACATACACACTCACATAAACGCACACAAGCATACACACAAAAACACACACTCACAAAAACATACACACACACAATCACACACACACACAAATACATACACACACAATCACACACACACACACAATCACTCTCTGTATCAGTGCAGTGTGTGTAATGTGTGTTCTTGTTTTCAGACGGCTGTGATTTCACACTGGATCCAAACACAGTAAACCCTCGACTCTCTCTGAGTGAGGAGAACAGGAGGGTGGAGTGTGGATGGGGAGAGGAGCTGCAGGCGTATCCTGATCATCCAGAGAGGTTTGATTGGTGGTCGCAGGTTCTGAGTCGAGAAAGAGTTACTGGGCGCTGTTACTGGGAGGCTGAGTGGAGTGAAGAAGGAGAAGCTGATGTAGCTCTGAGTTATAAAACCATCAGCAGGAAAGGATCTGGATCAGGCTGTGAGTTTGGACGGAATATAAACTCCTGGAGTCTGCACTGCGCTGAAATTGATTACACTGTTCATCACAATAATAACATCGCTACTCTCCCCACTCCTCCCTCCGGCTGTAGGAGAGTAGGAGTGTATGTGGACTGTCCCGCCGGCACTCTGTCCTTCTACAGAGTCTCCACTGATACACCCTCACACACTCTCACACACTTACACACATTCTACACCACCTTCACTCAGCCCCTCTATGCAGGGATTGGGGTTAATTATTTTGGCTCCTCAGTGCGTCTGTGCAAAATAGAATAACCCTGTCTATAACAGGGAGTGTGTGTGTGTGTGTGTGTGTGTGTGTGTGTTGGGAGGTAAAGAGGTATTAGAAGCAAAATCTGTATAAATAATTTCTAATCTATTTTCTCAATTCTCAAACTGATTACTTTCACATTGTTTAATGCCTGTATCATCAATATTTTATTTCCCTAATATCTCTGCTTTACTTTAATACATTTTTTTTTTGTTTATGATTTTGTGTGACAGCACAAGTGCACAAGTTTTACTATCATCATTTTGTAATTTGTGGTAAATTCCATGTCTGATGATAATAATAATATTTGTTAATAAGTTTCTTAAACATATTATAAAAATATATTTCTTCATTTTTTATTTGTTTTGATCTTTGATCAAACTAAAGTTTTTGAAAACTGTCAGTTTTTCAGCTGAGAATGTGTTAATACAAAAATAATAAATAAAAACATTAACATCAACACTTGTTTTTTATTTATTTTTAAATTGTACAGCTAAAAATATATCTTTTTAAACGTTGTTAATTTGTAATAACTGAAATAGTTTAAATAGCTTATCTACATTGCTATGGGTAAATTAATTTGTTAATTAATTTAATTATATATTAAAATGGTATTTTAACTAGGAGTGTCAATCAGTTAAAAATGTTTCAATATTGATATTTTAATGTAACTAAATGAGTGAACGTAATAATAATGATAATAGTCATATCAATTGCTTAAAAATAATTGTATTACTATAATCACAAAATATTCTGTGATTAATCATATTTAAAGTGATAATTTTATTTATTTATGTATTTATTTTAAATACAAATGCTGGTATTTCCCTGTATTTTTAGAGGGAAAACAAAATATTAGTATAGTGTTGTTTTCCTGGCAAACAGAGAGCGAGAAAAGGGGACATGTTAGAGATTGAGTGTTAGTTATGAGATTTAAGATTACAGTGTACAAACAGAGTTCATTCAAGACCACAGTTACCCTCCCCAGGAGTGGTCGACCAACAAATATCACTCCAAGAGGAAGGTGTATAATAGTCGATGAGGTCTCAAAGAACTCCAGGGTAACTTCTAAGCAACTGAAGGCCTTTCTCACATTGGCTAATGTTGATGTTCATGAGTCCACCATCAGGAGAACACTGAACAACAGTGGTGTGCATGGCAGGGTTGCAAGGAGAAAGCCACTGATCTCCAAAAACAAAAAAAGATCATTGCTGCTTGTCTGCAGTTTGCTAAAGATCACATGGACAGACCAGAAGGCTACTGGAAGAATGTTTTCTGCATGGTGAGACCAAAATAGACATTTTTGTTCAAAATTAAAAATGTTGTTTTTGCAGAAAGGAAAACACTGCATTCCAAGCTCCTAGTTCTGAACACTGTCCCTATGGCAAATAAATAGTCACATGATTAGCTGTTTTACAGTTTTTCTCCATTGGTTTGGCTCATTTCTTGAAACTGAGATGACATTCTTAAAATAACATGGACAAATTCCCAAACTCACTTGCAGTTTCTCATAACAGAATGGCATTTCTCATTGCTTTCATCACATTTCAAATGCTTTGTACACGTCTCAAGCACTTAGTACATCTTTGCAAATGGTTATGTACAAGTAGCCTACACTTAACACATAATCCTACATTTAGTACATTTTCCAAAAGAATGCATCTTGTTGATCTATCTTAATTGGTTAGTTCTCAGTGTAATGGTTGTTCTCTTCAAAACATGTCAGCACAATTTCATCATATAAGTCATCATCTGCAGAATAGTCTGCTCAATTCTCAAAATGAATTAAGAAATTGTAATACAATGCAGAACACATATTTTGGAACATTTCATAAATTCATTACAATCAGGTGAGTAGGTAACAGGTGAAAGCAGGTTTTGACGAAAATGAGTGTCCCACATTACTGGTGACCAATCCATCAGTTTGTTGTCTATTATTTTGAATGCTGGCATTGCTCTATATACAGTGGATATAAAAAGTCTACACACCCCTGTTCAAATGCCAGGTTTTTGTGTTGTAAAACAATTAAAGCAAGACAAATAATTTCATAACTTTTTTCACATTTAATGTGACCTATGACCTGTACAATGCAATTGAAAAACAAACATAAATCTTTACAGCGAAAAAATATAAAACAAAAAACTTAAAATCACCTGGTTAAATACATATAACTAATACTTTGTTGCAACATCTTTTGCATTTATTACAGCACTCAGTCTTTTTGGGTAGGAACCTATCAGCGTGACACATCTTGATGTGGCAAAATTTGCCCACTCTTCTTTGCATAACTGCTCAAAATCTGACAAAATGTGAGGGCATCTTCTGTGCCCAGCCCTCTTCAGATTACCCCACAGATGTTCAATGGGATTCAGGTCTGGATTCAGGCTGGGCCATTCCAAAGCCTTAATCTTATACTGCTGAAGCCATTCTTTTGTTGATTTAGATGTGTCCTTTGTGTCATTGTTGTGCTGAAAGATGAAGTTCCTTTTCATCTTCAGTTTTCTACCAGAGGCTGAAGGTTTTTGCCAATACTGACTGGTATTTGGAACGGTTCAAAATTCCGTCCACCCTGAATAAAGCCCCAGTTCCAGCTGAAGAAAAACAGCCCCAAAGTATGATGCTGCCACCACCATGCTTCACTGTAGGTATGCTGTTCTTTTGGTGACGAGCAGTGTTGCTTTTGCGCCTAATATACCTTTTGGAATTATGTCCAAAACGTTTAACCTTGGTTTCATTAAACCATAACACATTTTCCCACATGCGTTTGGTAGATATCAGATGAATTTTTGGAAAATTAAGTAGAGCTTAGATGTTTTCTGGATGTTTGTTTTGCACAGACATATGAAGAAGTCGGCAGATTGTTGTCACATGTACTACACAGCCAGTACTTGCCAGAAATTCTTGCAGCTCCTTCAGTGCTGCTGTCGGCCTCTTGGCAGCCTCCTTGACCAATTTTCCTCTTGTCTTATCATCAATTTTTGTCAAATGTCTTGTTCTTGGTAATGTCTTGTTGTGCCATGTTTTCTCCACTTGATGATGACAGTCTTCAAAGTGTTCCATGGTATATTTAATGACTTTTGTAGCCTTCACTTGACTGATATCTATGAATAATGAGATACCTCTGATGCTCTGGCATCTCTTTGTGGACCATGGCTTGTGCTGAAAGATGTGGCTACAAAAATATCAGGACAAGCCTACTAGAACAGTTAAACTTTACTTGGAGTTGATCAGAGGCACTTTAATTGTTGACAGGTGTGTGCTGACTCCAATTTAAAGTGAGTTCGAAGGTTATTGATTAAATTTGAACACAGCAACACCCCTAGTTATAAAAGGGTGTGCACACTTATGCAACCTCAAGATCTCAGTTGTTTATTTTTACTTCACCTCCCTGAAAGATTTCTGTTTGTTTTTCAATTGCATTGTACAGGTTATAGGTCACATTATAGGTAGAAATTATTTGTCTTATTGTAATTTTTTTTACATCACAAAAACCTACCATTTGAACAGGGGTGTGTAGACTTTTTCTATCCACTGTATACATCTTGGCCTGGTGCTAGTTCTTTGATGCTAGTCCTGTGATTATATAACGATGATATAGTCCTGTGATGATATAATGATTATATAGTCCTGTGGCGATCAGTGTAGAGGATGGCTCAGGCATTCTTCCCACAGTGCATTGCTAAAGAACATATCAGATGCAATGTTGATGAGAATTTATGGCCAAACAGACTGCAGCAGATGCATGGCCAGGAAGGTGATGGAGAGAGGGGAGTGACACAGAGTAGTCAGAATGTTACTGTATTGCATTTGTGATGCTTGACTATTTTTTTACCTACTGTAATGTATTTTGTTTTGTTTTTGCAGGTTTTTGTAATTTGTATATATAGTATATTTGATACATTTTCCTTAGTATTTTCTTTTCTTTCTACCTACAGTAATGTGTAAAAATGTACTTGTAAATAAAAATAGTTACAATTTCCTTAGCAGAAAGAGTGCAGTGTGTGTGGTGTGAACATTGTATTCCTTTAGCTAGACCTCTGCCAAAAAAACAAAACATCTAAGCATTTTGACTTGCAGTACTTACACAATGCCAAAGGGACAATGCATTTTGGGGGCACTGATGATTTGTGTGAGAAAGGAAATCAGTTTTGACTCATGGGTAAACTGTTTTTGGAGCGATATGAGCATGTGATGAGGATCCATGTAGTTTTGCTGCACCGTCCAGTTTATTTTGACAGATGGACAAATTAATGAAAATGTGCCAAAGCAATTGAGAAGGATCTATGCCATTTTTATGGTACTGACTATTTATATGGGAGAAAGACTTCATTTTGAAGCAAGAATGAACGTTTTGGGAGACATATGACATTTTGCTGGTTATCTGAAGTGTTGTGAAGAACTGTAAGTCTGTTTGGCCAATTTACCTTTTAGTTATAGGAATGTCATCTCAGTTTCAAGAAATGAGCCAAACCAATTGAGAAAAACTGTAAAATAAAAGTAGAATAAAATCAAAAACATAGAATTAAATACAATAAGAAATGTAATGTGCTAATTGTAGGATTTCGTTTTTTTTTACCTGAGGCATAACTTAAAATAAAAGTAGAATAAAACTACATAAAATATTAAATTTAATAAAATAAGAAATATAACGTGCTAATTCCAGGATTTCAGTCTTTTATCTTAGGCCTGCCTAAAATTAAGGTATAGTAAAATCAAACAAAATTTTAAATTGAAAAAAAGAAATATAATGTGCTAATTCCAGGATTTTAGCCTATTCTTTTACCTCAGGCATACGTTAAAAGAAAAGTAGAATAAAATCAAACAAAATCAAAAATTGAATAAAATAAATCATATAATGTGCTAATTCCAGGATTTTATTCTTTTACCTGTTCTGACTTTACATAAAAGTAGAATAAAATAAAATGTAAAATTAAATCAAATAAAAATATTACGTGCTCATACCAGGATTTCATTATTTTACCTCAGGCATAAACTAAAAGTAGAATAAAAGCAAATAAAATATGAAATTGAATAAAATAAGTAATAAAATGTGGTAATTCCAGGATTTCATTTTTTTTCCTCATGACTTAAAATAAAAGTAGAATAAAATAGAATAAAACATACATTTAAAGCTAACATGCTAATTTAATATCAGATTTAACACTTTCTGTTAAACTGATAACTGCAGTGTATCAGTGTATCATTCATTAGATTTACACCTGAGGCTTTATAAACACAGTTTTACACTGTATTCACACTTTAGACCTGATTTTAAAGGTGTTTTAAAGGGATATTTGTTTCTATTACTTTCTTTTACCTCAGGTATGACTGTGGTATGAAACTCAGTGAGTCTGTAATTCTCCAGTATTAACCCTGACCTGCATGAATTATAGAGAATTAACTCAGGATTTTTTACCCAAACTATTTAAATAACCCTTTCAGGCTTTTAAAAACTATTTTTATAAATTGTATAATTTTTTTTATAAAAACGTAACTATTTTAAATGCAATAGATTTTCAAAATGTACACTCAGGTGGACAGCATACATGTAGGTTTTCAGCTACATCTGATTACATTAATAAAATAAAATAATGTTTAAATAAAAACCCTAAAGGAAAATGTAAGAGTTCCTGCAGCTTATATACAGATACTCACAAGTACACAAAGATGTAAGAAAATAGTTTACTACCTTAAAGTTTATCTGTTTAAATAGTGTTGCTATATTTTATCCTGGTATTATTCAATTTTATATTTTATTTAATCTTATTCCATTTTATTTTATTGCATTCTATTTTTCTATATTCTATCTTTGTATACTTGTGTGTATATGTATATAAGCTGTGGAAACACTTACCTTTTCTCATTTTTTATTTATGTGTTATTTTATTTTAATAATGCAATCAGCTGTAGCTGAAAACTCAAATGTATGCAGTCCTGAATGTACCATGTACAGATATGGATGAGGGCAGGGGCGTAGCAGCAAATTCTTTGCCTCTATCCATGCCAGTATACAAAAAGAAATCAGGATTTACATGGGCCCCTCTCCCTACTCTTTTCCCCACTACCACGCCCATGGATGAGGGAGTCGAGTGTCCACAGCAATAAAGTGCCAGTACTGTAATTAGTATGTAGAATAGAGTGCAGTACAGTATTGTGTAAGAGAGCATGACTTATGCAAATAAAGCTGTAAAATATTAATCTAGTATAATTTAAATAATTATATTAATTATTATATATATTTTGGTAGAACACCATTCATACATAAGTGCAGCTTAAAGTTATTTACAGACCACTTCATAACTAATAAGGTAAACATTTTATTATAATAAAATTCGTAACATTTGTCCACTGCACATAATTATTATTATTATTATTATTATTATTATTATTATTATTATTATTACAATAATAATATTTAATTTTACAATAAGAATAATTATTATTATCATTATTATTATTAATCTAATTTAATCTCAATAATAATCTCATGTTGCTGTTGTTTCAGATATTTAGGACCTGGCAGAAATAATTGATGACTAATTGATTATTCGAATAAATAATCATGAGATTATTCAACTACCAAAATAATCATTAGTTTACCTAAATAATAGCCAAATGCCAATTATTAAAATAAAAGAATCATGTAATTTAATTCAACAATTACTTTTTTAGAGTAGCCCACTGCCTGTGTTTCAAAAAATATAAAAAATATATAAAATTTAAATTTAAATTTAAATATAAAATATAAAAATATGTATTAGATTAGATTCTTTTTACAGTGGATCAAATCTGAATGTGCCACTATTTGATTTCACATCTATTCTTATTGTATTGCTCACTGTACTGTACTGTATTGTAAAGTATTGCACATACCAAAAATGCCTTTAGGGAGTTGATTATGTATTTTTCCCTCCTGCAGGGACTATATACCTAATATGCACAAATATTGTTTTGCAGTTAAAGCATTGGACATTACAAAATATCTAACAAATTGTGTGGTTAACAAAAAAAAAAAAAAGAATCCAAGTCATACTCTATTTAATATAAAATATAAAGTTACACAAAAACACATTTGGTGGTTGAAATATTCCTAAAACACATGATATCTGTTTTTGTGGACACGCAGATAAATACTTACAGGTCAGTATTTGAACACTGCAATAATTAAATTAAAAACTTTCTGTACACAAAGTGTATTTATGCTGAAATTGACAAAAGTTTTGCCACTATCAACTAAATACTTTTATTAATCTTTTGCTGGTATAAAGAAAGATTAAGTTAAAAGTAACTGGATTTTAGAAAAAAAAACATTATATTGTACTACAGTGATAAAATACAGGACATTTACCAGCTACAAAAATCCACCCACAACCTCATTCATCCCACAGCAGAAATATCAGAACCTCCACCCCCAAACTCTGACTGTTACCCAGCCAATCACCAGCCTGCTCTGCTGATCATGTTTCACCTTTCCTGCCTGTGTCTTTACAGATTCATGAATATACAAACATTACATCATATTGTGAGGTTTAACTGGCTGGCTGCTGCGAAAAACCTGACAGAGGCTCCGCCCACTCACTGTCTATTGGCTGTGAGAGACAGAGGGGGCGGGACAGAGATTCGTAAGCAGAGAGAGAGAAAACGAAAGTAAGTTGATCCTCCTTTACAGAAGAGTTAAGAAAGAGTGACGCAGTTTAGGAAAAAACGATCTAAAGTCAACCAACACGATTCTACAGCGGTTTATTCTCACTGGGTAAGTTCAGGAAACAATCAGAATGTAAAATATTGACCTGTAATTTAAACTAATTTAATTTTAAGTTTATTTGCCTCAGATGTCGGATTTCAGAACTAGGCCAAACCTCACAACCGAGTGGACAACTTAAATATTCATGTAAGTGTTCAGTATTTCATACAATTTCCAAAAAACACCAGTTATCTAAGGACATCTGAGTTCATTACAGCTGCTTTGAGTATCATTTATCATTTATAATTTATCATTTATGCTTACATGTTAAAGTTAGTAACACATTATATATTCTTAAAGTTACTAAAGCCTGTTAGACTAACTAAAAAAAATCAACGTAGTAAATGTATGATCTACAACTTTTTCCCAGTGTTTTCCAATCCACCTTAACTTCTGCTTTTACTACTGCTCATAGAGGATGTTGGTAGTAGTGTGATTCTGAATTCTGGGTTGAACAGAAGGCTTTTCCAATATTTTGAGTAGAAAACCCAACCTGTAGGGTAATTAGAGTTAAACATCTCCTAGAGAACACAGCACGAGAACATGAATGAAGTATCAGATCAGAAATGTCAGATACAGTACTGTTGTTTTAGAAAAAAATCAGAAAGTGAAAACCTAAAACAGGTCTAGATCAGGCCTAAATCGGGGCAGATACAGAACAGTATCGGTATGTAAACATGCTGAAAAAAACTAAAATATAAACATATAGTGATATTTGTTTATTAAAATCATTTTAATGTTTGTCAGCATGTGTAATTTTGGGCTGGGCAATATATTGTAAATATCATTATATTCAAAACGATTTTATACCACATATTAAAAATTACAGTATTGTTATATTGTAGCTGCTAGGGGTGGGTGATATGAAATATAAAATATCACAATATTTCTAGTATTTTCGGGATAACGATATTCTTGGTGTTTTGACAAAACACTGAATTAAAAAAAAATATTTCAAGAATACTGTCAGGCCTGAGCAACCGCGCCCCCCCTCCGGCACTCTCTGAGAACACTATGCCCATATAAGGACATCCGCTCCTTCTGAGCACACACACACACGGCTGCTCAGCCCTGATCGCAGACTGGCTTCAGCTGCGGAGAGCAGCTTAAAAGCACACTGCTCTCCTCCACTCTTCGCCGAGTATTGGTCACTATCATGGTCTGTGTTTCCCTGCGGTTCCAGCCTGTTAGCTGTCTGTACAAAGCGTTCTCCCTGACGGTCCTGTCTTCCCGTTTCCCCGGATTCCCCGTTGCCTAAGTATTTTCTGTTATATTTTCTTATTTTGTTTATTTGCCCAGTTTTATTTTTTCTCAGTCTAGCCGTTTTCCCTAAGCTCTGCTTAGTAGTTTTTTGTTCTCGTTTGTTAGCCTAGTTGTCCCGTTTTCCCCGCTGTACCGCGCTACGCGCTGGTCTTATTGTTTTGGCCACTTCCTGGTTTTATTGTTTTGGCTGTTTTTCGTTTTTCCCGTTTTTTCAGCATTTTCTTTACTTTGCCCAGTCCAATCTTATTTGTCAGTTTCTGAGTTTGTTTCTAGTTTTTTCCCCGTATAGTTATTGTTGCATATTCCTTGTTTTCATTTGTTTTCCATTTTTGAGTTTTATCATTTTTCCTGTGTTTCTGAATAAACACAACTGCTTCGTATCCCATCCCAGCAGTGTCTCCCTTTTCCTTCTCTGCCTGATCCCAGTCAGGTATGACAAATACACTACTGCAATAAAATGAAAATAAAATTGTATTATTGCATATGATATGATATGGCCCACCCTTAACTGACATATAAAAAAATATAAGAATTTTTATCAGATTTGTAACTCAATATCAAAAATACATGTACAATAAGATATTTAGTATTAATAGTAAGTAAAAAATAAAGAAAAAGTACAACAATTTTAATAAGAAAATCTAAATAATTAAATCAATATTTTTGTTTCTCTGATAAAAGTATAAAAGTACATGCTCCAAAATAAACTTATAGTAAAAAAGGAAATATATTTATTTAAACAGGGTAAAAACGCCATTTCTGTGAAAGGTGTGGTCATATGTAGTAGCGCTGTTTTACCAGCAGGAGGTGCAAACGGGCCTTGGGGCAATTAGTTTATTTAAAGAAATATTATTTATTATTTCTAGTGCTTAATATAATTTCAAAATGCATGTATTAACTGTCAGTAAAAGTCTTACAACAGTTTTGCATTATTATATATTTTTAATAATGTTATTTAAACCTGATCATATTCCCCACTCCAGCATACCAAAGTTAATGATGTTACTTAAAGAATTCGGAAAAATCTCTGGCTATAAAATCAACTTTCTGAAAAGTGAACTAATGCCTGTAGGTACTGGACACTGTATGGTGTCATTGACTACTTTTCCATTTAAAATTTGCCCTAAAAAGTTTAAATACCTTGGAATCTGGATTACACATGATTATAATGATCTATATACCAGTAATTTTCAACCACTATTATCCCAACTGAAAAAAGACATTGTGCGGTGGGCCCCCTGCCACTTTCTCTGATTGGCCGAATTAATACAGTAAAAATGACTGTCTTACCAAAATTCTTGTATATATTTCAGTCTCTTCCAGTTTTCTTAAATAAATCATTTTTCCTTAAACTAAATAATTTAATATTGACCTTTATTTGGAATAATAAAAAACCTAGAATAAAGAGAAAAACACTGCAGAGAGGTCGAAATGATGGTGGTCTGGCACTTCCAAACTTTCTTTTCTACTACTGGGCAGCGAATATAAGGGCATTGTTGTACTGGATGAGGAATGGGTACATCACTCCTGTGTGGACAACCTTGGAGGAATCATCGGTTGGCTCCACTTCTCTAGCTGCATTATTATGCTCCAAATTACCATTTACACAACCTATTACCAACTTTAGCTCAAACCCTGTGGTCGTATGCTCAGTCAAAATCTGGAACCAGTTCAGGAGGTCCTTCTCCCTAAGGGGGCTATCACAGACAGCACCAATCGCAAAGAACTATATGTTTCGCCCATCAATAATGGATGATGCCTTTTCTATTTGGGCTAGAAAGGGTGTTGTCTCATTGTCTGATCTTTATATAGATGGTATTTTTGCCTCATTTGAACAGCTAACACAGAAATAAAATATTCCTAGATCACATTTTTATAGATATTTACAGCTTCGCAATTTTGTATCTTCAAACCTGGATTGCTTTCCATTATCTCCATCGACCTCTCTGTTAGAGTCAATCTTTAAATATAAATTTGTAAGTAAGCAAACTATTAGTGTAATTTATGAACTACTTAATTCACATGATTCTACTTCACTGGAAACTCTTAAAAATAAATGGGAAACTGATCTGGGTAAAACAATACTGGATAAAACTTGGCAAAAAATATTAAAAGGAATTTTCTCATCTTCTATATGTGCAAAACATGCTGTTATTCAGTTTAAGATCGTGCATCGTTTACACTGGTCCAAAGTTAGACTTTCAAAGGTCAATGCTGATTTAGACCCTACATGTGATAGATGTGGGTTGGCACCCGCTTCCCTCTTGCATATGTTTTGGACGTGCTCTAAACTATATAACTTTTGGAATTCCATTTTTGAGACTTTTTCAAAGGTCTCCGGGGAAATCGTAGAGCCATCACCACTCATAGCATTGTTTGGTGTAGCACCGTTAGACAGCTCTCTCAGTAGACGGGATATAAATGTGTTTGCTTTTTGTTCTCTTCTTGCTAGAAGATTAATTCTCTTTAAATGGAAAGATGCTAATCCACCATCTTACAGTCATTGGATCAGAGAAATCATGTATCATCTTAAATTGGAAAAGATTAGATATACTACGAGAGGAACCACTGGGAAGTTTTATACTCTTTGGCAACCTTTTCTGGCCTTTGTTGAGGATTTGGATCCTGACACTGTGTCAATTTAATATTTTCTATAATTTATGTCATTAATAATTCTATAATTTATTTGTATAATTAGTATAACAACCTAATTTACTCATATGCTTATGTATGTGTATATTTATATACATATGTATGTATGTATGTATATTCTTATAAGTATGTCTGGATTTATGTAAATGTTATGTCTGGTATTGTGAGGGTGGGGTGGTGGGTTATATGTTGTACTTTCTATAAAACACAATAAAAAAACTTTGACCAAAAAAAAACCTGATCATATGTTATTGTTAATCTGTTCACAGGGATCTGCATGTTCATTGAAGCGCCTCCATGATGGAGCCTCATAACTCCAGTGATGGAGGAGGATCCTCTGATTCAAAGTTAGTGACTTCAGTAGTCCATGAATAGTTAGTAGGAGTGTATGACCAAAAATGAAAAAGTGTCATTTTAGATCAAAGGCTGAATACAAAATACTGAATTTTACACAGGTTTCTAGAAGAGCTGAAACAAAATATCAATTTCTTTAATGGTATTGTGGTAAATGTTCTTATAGTATTGAAAATATTTTTTTACCATATCACCCAGTTCTATCAGTTCATGTTTACTTTCACAAAGGACCTTAATACTGTTCATATTGGTATTGGAATTGTATTGTATCCAGTCTAAAATTCCAGTAATTTTCACTTTTTGCATCAAGATATTTTGTCTTGCTCTTTAAAGAAAAGCTATTTTTAACCTCAGACAAACCAGCAGAGCATGTCTGAATGTCATAGTCTTTACATTTATTTGACTGAACACCAAAATGTTTTTTGGCATCTGTTTTCAATCAATTGATGCATCTCCAGTACTTAAATCTTTAATATTCTACTTTGCTTTTTGGTAAAGCACATTTTGAATCAATTAAATTCTTCACCTAATTGAAGAAGCAGGGTTCGTACGGGTGCTTGAAATCCTGGAAAATGCTTGAATTTTAACGTTCTGTTTTCCAGGCCTGGAAAGTGCTGGAATTTTGGAGAAAGTGCTTGAAATTGTAACTGCATTTACATTACAACAAATAACTGTCTGACTAAATAAGTTCACTTAAAGACAAAAATTGAAGAGCGTAAAATAAAAAAGGCTTCGCTCGTGCCTCCACGTATGTAAGACTAAAAGTCCGGTTCTTTCTCGTAATCCAAGAGGACTTGCTCACGAGGAATCGGCTCTGTTTGCACCTCTGTGTTTTTTAAAATAGTTATAATAGTCATATTAGTTAAAATTTTATAATAGTAATACACGTATAATAAACTATTAGGCTAAACCCAGCCGGGCACTGTTAATGCGGTGTCACCGTCCTCCAACAAGCTGCTTTTTGGTCCGCTTCAGTGCCGTGAAACGAGCTGATTTAGCTATGCTAAAAGCCTAAAGCCGGGTTAATAACGAGCAAATCATTCCAGCCACTGAAGCCGCGATACAAGCCCCGGAGATCAGCTTGTTTCAAGCACTGAATCCGGGCAAACAGCCCCGGAGATCGGAGGACGCTGACGCCGTGTTAACAGTGCAGGCATTCTTTCGAGTTCTGCTACCCTGTCAAACCGTGCTACCCTAGTGTATGTTTAACTGTAAAAAATATATATATTTTTTTTATTACATTTTTATTACTTTTTTACACTCAAGCAAACGATGACACTGCGTCCAGATTGTACAATGCACCCGGGAAAAAAAAAATTATCAGGAAAATACTACAGGTGGGTAACCCAGGTCCAGAAAGTAAAAATCCAACCCAGGCTTTTTTATCTGCAGCAGAGCCGCTCAGGGGTTGGTACAAAGCCCTGGGTGGCATTTTTAATTTCTGGACCTGGGACCTCTACATTTTCAGTAAAAAAAAATGATTGAAAGTTATTTGCCTAGTGATCTTTTGTGCCTCAGTTTCATTATTGACCCAGTCAAGTTGGATAGCAAGCAAACTCTACAGACAGGTGATATATTTCGAATCATAAAACATTTGATTAAATTTCTTCTCCTTCTGCTATTATTATTATAAACATAATACCATCTCTTGCAGTGTGACAAAAAGCAGATCAATAATTTTGAGTATATGTATGTATAAATGCTCTCAGCTCACCCCCAAATTTGACATATTACAGTAACTGCTCAATACAATGAATAGGGTAAACATACGGTGAAGAACATTGGTATTTAACTTGTGGGAAACTAACACCAATAAATCCATAATTCCTGCTATTTACTTATTTAATAGTATTTTTTCTCAGTAACATAGTCACTGTGAAGTGTAGAGAATAGTTTTGCGATATAATGAATATCGCTGAATCGCAGTTTTGAGATATCACCGTTATCATTCATTTACCACAGCTGAAAGGTGCTGGAAAAACTTGAAAATGGGCCTTGAAAGTGCTTAAATTTTACCCTTTAAAAGGAGTATGAACCCTGAAGAAGGTGTTAAACTTAACTCAAACTCAGTGTCTCATCTCTACCAAACAAAAGAGGAATTTGAGGCTAAAAAATCCACTTCTTGGTTTGTGTTTGATTTTATCACCAAGTACCATCTCAGATATTGCAGAGGAGTAAATTCTATTTCTTTTTGGTTTGCTTGTTTAAGTCTTTGTTCCTCTAATTGCTCATGATCATCAATCTAAAGCTTCTTTGTGGAAGGAAAAATAAAAAAATGCTATCCAGATGGTTTTATGAAAGAAAATTCTTCCTCAGCACTTTGGTTATGATGGAACTGTTTTCAGGGTGAAGAGAGCAGAGTCCAGCGGTGTCTCTATGAAGAGTGTCTGGACCATTCAGAAGCCTCTAAACTTCAGCAGTGGAGGAGGAAGCTCTGAATCACGGTACATCACTGCACACAGTAAACTACGGTCCTGAGAGTGAATCTGTCCTTCAGGGTTGTTAAACTGTAGCACATGTTGTGGACCATGTTATAAAGAGTGTTGCCACCTGTCCTGTAAAATTCAGAGCGTCTTTTATATATATATACATACAGTGTTGTGCAAATGTTTTAGGCACCTGTGGGAATTTTATGTAAAGAAAAAGCTTTTTATTTGGGCAGTAAGTGTTTATTAGCTCGGTAAAACACTAGGATTACAATAAATACAAACATCAATTTTACAAAAAAGCAGAGTTTTTACAGCAGTTTTCCTTAAAACGTCCCCTAATCTCTCCTCATCTGAGTTTAATAGAGCTATTTCTAGTTCTCATCAGATCAACACCTGGTTTCGTGAATCAGATCTTACTGATGTTAAATCAGGTGAGCTGCTGACGGAACTGAACATATCCAGAAGAAATCTGGAATTACACTTTGTTCTGCAGCTTGGCTCAAGATACAACCTACTCACATAAAGATGAGAAATTCTTACTGTATTTATGTTTATTTGCAAAGATTGTATTGCTAAGATAAATTAGTTAGTGTAATTTGTTTAGGTGCCTAAAACCTTTGCACTGTACTGTATTTATTTATTTATATATAAATATAAATATTTGCCAGTATATTTGTCTACAATTGTATGATGTATGCTTTTGTTTCACAAATGGGGGTTACTATTATTTACAATATTCCTGTTATAGCATGCAACATATTAGTAGTTTATCCAAGACCTTTCTGTTTATTACAGCTCAGCGTTTCCTAATTACCTTAGAAAGATGTGAAAATTGCGTGCTTAATTTGAATTATTGTCTTATCTCTTTACTCCCTCGAGCCTCAACTCTATGTTTAGGCCTCCTAACTTTAGGAATGAAGCAGAACCTCCAGAACCCAGCTGTATATCTATGAAAAGTCACAACTCGATGATTAACCCCCCTAAATTCAGTAATAGAGAAGAACATCCAGAACCCAGCTGTGTGTCTATGAAGAGTCACAACTCGATGATTAACCCCCCTAAATTCAGTAATAGAGAAGAACATCCAGAACCCAGCTGTGTGTCTATGAAGAGTGACAACTCTATGATTAACCCCCCTAAATTCAGTAATAGAGAAGAACATCCAGAACCCAGCTGTGTGTCTATGAAGAGTCACAACTCGATGATTAACCCCCCTAAATTCAGTAATAGAGAAGAACATCCAGAACCCAGCTGTGTGTCTATGAAGAGTCACAACTCGATGATTAACCCCCCTAAATTCAGTAATAGAGAAGAACATCCAGAACCCAGCTGTGTGTCTATGAAGAGTGACAACTTAAGGAGAATGCCTCCTACATTCAGTAATGCTGTAACATTGGAAAGGTAAGACATGATAAAATCACCACCACCACAAGACACTTTACAGAGCAGAAGTGATGTAGTATTTTCCACTTCACTGTTTAATACTATAATGGAAGAAGAGATGGACCAACAAAAGTGAAGAAGAAAAAAATATTATTTTAGTATTTTATTGGGTGCATGGGGTTTCCCCTCATTGATTCATCAACAGTTAAGCAGGTAAAAGGTCTGGAGCTGATTCCAGGTGTGGTATTTTCATTTAGGAAGGTAAAGAGCTCAAAGAAGCTCTCAATGAAAATGATAACAATCCTTTTTAGTCTTTTTCGTCTTTGTTCTGGAGCACATGACATCGATTTCCTCCAAAAAGGTCTAGAATCCTGATTTGTTTGGCTCAGAAAAGATGAAACCACTTCTTGACATGGTTAACATAAATCTACTGTTTTGTACAGATAATATTTAAGTGATATTTATAATTGAAACCTTCTAAAGTTATCTTTTGTCCATGTGGTTCTATTAGCTTGTTAAATTACAGTTCTTGGTGCAGTGCGTCTGAGGGACGGAGATCACAGGTGTTTAGCTTAGGCTTGTGCCCTTGCCCTTTCCACATTGATTTCCTCCCGATTCCTCACATAGTTTAATGATATTATGGGATGTAGAGGGAGAAATATGCACATTGCTTTTAGTCTTTCTTTGGAGAATATTGTTTTTACACAGATCATCTTCACATAATTCTCATTATTATTTCTAGACTTAAATTGACCAGACACAATATAAAATATCTTGTGTTTTATGATTTTGTTTTATATAAGAATTCTGATTATTCTTCCAGTCATCATTCTCTGTTTTAGATAATATCTTCTTAATGAATTTGATATTTTAATCATGTGTGACTCAGAAAACTTACACAGACACTTAGTGGGCACAATGTTATGTCATATGTTAAATTATAATATCCATAATATTTCCTTTTTATATTTATATCTGGCACTTTGGTCTCTCTTGACAGGGGAAACAGTAATCTACTGCAGGATCAGTCCAGGTGTGGACTGTGTGAGCAGTTTCTTACAGATCCAGTCTCTATCACCTGTGGGCACAGTTTCTGCAGACTGTGCATCAACAGATACTGGGATGAAACTGGTCTATCTGAAGATTTCACCTGTTCCTTCTGCAGAAAGAGATCTAAAACACGTCCTGCTCTACATCCACACACAGAGGAGTCTCTAAAACCGGATTCATACAAACTAGAGGATGATGTTCTTCACAGTGTCATACAGAAACACAAAACCTGTATGAAGAACAGGTACGAGAGCTTATTTGAGGGAATCAAAACACAAGAGAACAGAACCCTCCTGAACAGGATTTACACAAAGCTCTACATCATAGAGGGAGAGAGTGAAGGGGTTAATGAAGAACATGAGGTTATAAAGATGGAGAAAACTTCAAACAAATACTTACAGGAAACTCCAATCAACTGCTTAGACATCTTTAGACCTGTAAAAGATCCTGAAGAAGAAATGGAAGGAGTGAACAATACAGCTGTGATGGTTAATGTCATCAGACAAAATGAAAGGATAGAAGATAAAGGACTAAAAGAGCTTAGAACTGTGCTGACTAAAGGCATCGCTGGAATTGGAAAAACAGTCTCTGTACAGAAGTTCATTCTGGACTGGGCAGAGGGAACAGCCAATCAGGAGGTAGATTTCATGTTTGTGCTTCCATTCCGAGAGCTGAACCTGATTAAAGATGAGCAGTACAGTCTTTACACACTTCTCTGCACTTTTCATCCTGAGATCAAAGACCTGGACTCTAGGATTTGTGATGAGCACAAAGTTGTGTTCATCTTTGATGGTCTGGATGAAAGCAGAATTCCACTGAATTTTTCACAGTGTGAGAAAGTGTCTGACATCACCACGACATCATCAGTGGGTGTGTTAATGACAAACCTTCTCAAAGGAGAGTTGCTGCCCTCTGCTCACATCTGGGTTACCTCCCGACCAGCAGCAGCCAATCAGATTCCTCCTCAGTATATCAACCGTGTGACAGAAATTCAGGGGTTTAATGACCCACAGAGGGAAGAATACTTCAGGAAGAGAATCAGTGACGAAGACCAAGCCCAGAAAATCATCTCCCACATTAAGACAGTGAGGAGTCTCCACATCATGTGCCACATTCCGGTCTTCTGCTGGATCTCAGCCACTGTGCTTCAGAGAATCATGAAACAGAGTAATACAGAAATCCCTAAAACACTGACTGAGATGTACTCCCACTTTCTGATCACTCAGACCAACATGAAGAAAGAGAAGTATGAAGAGAATCTAAACTTGGATTCAGTGAAATTGCTGAAATCAAACAGAGCCATGCTTCTGAAACTGGCAGAACTGGCTTTCAATCAGCTGATGAAGGGGAACGTGATGTTCTATGAAGAGGACCTGAGAGAGTGCGGTATTGATCTCACTGAGGCCTCAGTGTATTCTGGGATATGCACTGAGATCTTTAGGGAGGAATGTGTGCTTTATCAAAGGAAGGTCTACAGCTTTGTACATCTGAGCTTTCAGGAGTTCCTGGCTGCTTTCTATGTGTTTCACTGCTACCTGAGCAAGGACGAGAAAACATTGAGAGTTTTTCAAAATGTCCCACTGCATAAGATCCTGAAGGGAGCAGTGAGTAAAGCCTCAAAGAGTAAGAATGGACATCTGGATCTTTTCCTCCGTTTCCTGCTGGGCATCTCTCTGGATTCCAGTCAGAAGATCCTACAGGGCCTCCTGATCCACACAGAGAGCACCTCACAGAGCATCAACCAAACAGTGACACACATCAAACACCTAATCTCAACAAAAGATCTTAATAATGACAGATCTATAAACCTGTTGCTCTGTCTGACTGAAATTAATGACCAGGATTTACCCAGAGAGATTCAGAAATACATAAATTCGGATGAAAGTTTAAAAAAGGATCTGTCTGCTCTGGAGTGTTTAGCTCTGTCCTACATGCTGCAGACCTCAGATGAGGTGCTGGAAGAGCTGGACCTGAAGAAATACAGCACATCAAGAATTGCTTATATGAAACTGTTTCCAGCTGTGAACAACTGCAGAAAGGCTCTGTGAGTATCTAAATGCATATAATGGCTGTTAATGTTTTAGCAATAATGACTGAAGGCACAGAGAAACCAACTTTCTGCAGAGTCCATCACTACAGACCTTCAAACTTCATGTATCTTTAGATTAGCTTAAAAACAGTGCATAGAAACAAATGGGTTTCCATGGTCAAACAGCTCCATCCAAGCTTCACATCACCAGTCACAGGGCAACATCATATATGTAGCTTCAAAATTACCATAAAAAGGTAACTGTGAACTTACAATCACCAGAGGGACACAATGACTGGAATCGTTCATTTTGTGTGTCATCGACACAAGCAAGTTAAGCTCTGCTCAATTTAATGAAAATGAAAAGTGACACGCGTTGGTGACTAACAATAAATGACATGTTCCATAAATTACATTATGGAAAATGTTAGGATTATGAACAAATTTACAGAATAAATTAAGCCCACATCAGGTGCGTTGCCTCGGTATGTAAAGGTCCAGGGGTCAGCCCTCTCAAAAAAAAAAAAAAATAATAATAAATATATATATATATTAGGGGTGGGAATCGTTTACTATCTCACGATTCGATTCTGGCTTATGAATCTTATTGAAAAAAAAACCCTCCATAATATACACTGGTCCTGGAGCAGGTAATGTGTTACAAAAACAATAAAATGTGCAGGAATGTGGGTCCTCAGTGACAGAGGAATCACTGGGATATCACAATGACGTTAATGAACAATAAATAAATAATAAATAACACTGCTTTATTACCAGGCTACTAGCGGTGGTGTGTAGGTGACGCTGCTGGGCTGATGTGATGATAGCAGTGGAGCGCTAAAGTTCAGGAGCAGCTGCTGATTAACTAGTTAATTTAAGGTCGTTGTATTTCTTCAGAAAGGGGGCAGGAGGTGGAGAAATTAATTCATATGGTCCATTCCTTAATTCCTCTGTGATGAGGAGCTGAAATTAGCTCTGATTAGCTTATTGTATTTTTCCGTTCCGCCTTAAATGCTGCAGCCCGCTGCCACCTGTAGCGTTATTTAAGGTGGAACTGGAAAGTTAGCTAGTTAGCTAGCTAACAGTTACTGAAACTAACTACTAGCGATCTTTTTTATGCTTGTTATGAAGCATTCTGCCATAAAACATTGAAACTACACGTTAATCTAATGTAATATAGTGCTTGTTCTGCCATCTTACCGGTGATTCTCAAACACCTACGCTCTGTGTGTGTCTGGAAGATCTCCGTTTGAAAGGACAAGCGCTATCCCCAGGGTTGCCAGGTCCAACAAAAATACCCAGCCCAAAATCAGTCTAAAACCCGCCCCTCAGAATCGATTTTGGGACATTTTAAATCGATTCTGAATCGTAGTAAATGAGAATCAAGATTCTTATGTGAATCGATTTTTTGGCACACCTCTAATATATATATATATATATATATATATATATATATAAGGGGTGTAAAGGGTTCACAAAAAAAGGACCAGATATATTCCATCAGCAAGTCCATTCCTGAATAAAATTTCATGTAACAATGTAATAGCGTAAACTGAAACTAATCATTAAAAGAAATATTAATAATTATTAGTCCTAAGGGGCATACACAATTAGTACTCATAGAGTAACTTATATATCCTGTATGTTTTTGCATATTCTTGCTTCTCCTAACCTGTTCTTTCTTTAGATCAATCCAGTCCTGATCAGTTCAGTTCATTTTAGTCCTGTCCACATTTCCTCTCTCCAGCTCAACCATCTTTTCTACCACTTTTAAATAATAAATCACACCATAATTAAGGCTGGGTGACTTTCTGTTACACTTAAAGGTTTCTTTTTACTCATAAGTGACAGTATAAGGGAGTTATGGCCAAAATCACTAGCAGGCTCAGAGCCTCGTGGACAGACACATGTCCACATCTTTCCAGGTGGGTACAAGGTGCTCAGACAGCTTCATTTTAAAAAGTCATTATACATCCACACAGGTCCAGAACCCCCCCCCCCCCTCCACTTGTATGGCCCTTGAAACAAATACAAGGGGACAAATATATAAACTCTAAAAAAAAAGTCAGACCCTTTACATTATTTGTCTGTTTAAATTAAATTGCAATAGCACTTGGATTTTTAATAAAATTATATTTAATCAAATGATTTTTCCCCTCCCTGAATGCAGGCAACTACATAAAGCAAAATACAAGAGTATATCACAGTGTTCATTTTGACAGGTCATTTTGATTTAGTTTTAGTCTTAGTCTTTTTACTAAAATTTATAATAGTTTTAGTTACATTTTAGTCTATCGGAGTGACCTGTGATGAGTGACCTACCAAGTGACCTGTAATGAAGGTGGGACGAATAAAGTCAAGTTTCTGAAAAGATACACTTCTGTTGCAGTACTAACATTACTGGCTTTCAGTAGACTAGACTTACATTACTTAGCAAGTGTATTTAAAACTCATCCAGTTCAGTAACAGCAATGTTTAGCTCCGTTACCCATTAGTTTATTAGAATGTAAAAAGCAGTGAAGGCTGTATGAATTGTCTCGCTGCTCGAGAAAGAGGGATGTTTGTGTCTAATATAACTGAAACACCTTAGCTAATGATAACAGACTGCACAGATCCCTTTTACGCCTTAAACTCTAAACCAGAGACATTTCAGACAAGCGAACCTAACCTAGCAAACGAGCTAACAGAGCAGCGTTACCTGCCTTCAGAAATCTGAACAAGCGTACCTCTTTAAATATCTTGGGGACGAGACTCATGCCACATATTTAGAGTTGAGTTTTCCATGGTAGCGCAGCTGAACTTATTGTAGAATTGATGTTTGATGTAAATGGGAGAGAAGGAGCAGCTGTGTGGATCAGCTTTGTGAGGTTCAGAGTGAGGGGCTGGGGGGTAGGGGGAATGGGGGGAGGGGGCGTGTGGCGAGTGGTACTTGGCTGAGCAGGCAGTTCAGCGTGTTGCCTGATCGCGTGCTGTACCTGTTTGTGGCGCTACTTAAACAGAAAATAGAAATAAAGTTTTTCAAATCCTATCGCCCCGGATTATCATAGTCATCGAGGGAAATATATATTGCGATAAACATTGATATCGTTTTATCGCCCAGCACTAACCACAGTACACAAACCTTAACTCTAACCCTGAACTATTAAAATAAGTTAATTTTGCAACATTCATTCCTCTCTTTAAAATTAACTACTTTTGCAACATTCTTTCTTTTCATACTTTTCTCAGCTTGCTTAAACATTGTCACACTATTGAATAAGTTGCTGTATAGTTGCTCAAAACATACAATTACATTAAAAATCATTTGGATTTGCCTGGAATCCCTTTATTTACTTGACATGTGGTCTTACTGCAGTCTTACTGTGACCTACAAATGAACAGAAGTCAGGTTAGATCAGTGTTTCTCAACCCTGTTCCTGCATATTCCTACTGTTCTGCATATTCTAGAGCTTTCTCTGCTTTAAAGGCACTTAATGAAGTGGTGGTATGATGTGTCTAATACACTGCTGGATGATTGATTTATGGTCCATAGGGGGCTAAGGGATTTTAACAGGTAAACTCAATAAAAAAGATTGTTTATTAGCTGATCAGTTGGATCCGGTGGAAAACATACAATTTTAGGGCAGAGACCAGGGTTAAGTAACTGCTTTAAACTACCAACATAAAGTATTGTACTAAATTCTGGCTATCCACGACATCCAGCTTCTAGTTAACTAGTTAGATTTCATTAGAGCTTACAGTAAGCCCTGCAATCCAAAATTAATAAACACAATTTACAAATGAAATAGTTGGCTGATCAGGTACATCAGAGCAGGTTGAACATTACATTTATATATTTTTTTTCTCAAACCTTGACTATCTCGAGGAGATCTGACTAATTCGAGTTAAGCTAACTGACTCACAAGCTGTTTTTTTATTAATCACACAGTGGGTTTGATCTCTGTGTTTTGATTTGTGTCTTTTTAACCAGCTATCAGAAACATTGTCATCACAGTTTACATGTTTAGATACCATTATCTTTCTTTTAGAAAAATCCCTGTAAATCCATATGTGTTTTAACATCAGCTGCAGCTGGACCCTGTTGCCTGAACTCACAAAACTCTGAAATATCCTCTGCAAAACCAGCATGCTGATTGGCTGTTTGTCCTGAAAGGCGACGCCCCTGGCCTACTTTGTTGCTTTTTACTGGTTTGCTCAATGAAATGATTCACTCCAGCACTCCAGGTTGACTTTAGTGGACTGAAGTTTTGCTGTTTTTTTCTGTCTTTTACTGCAGCCCATTTTCCACTTCTGTATGTCGGTGAAATGGTGGAATAGTGGGAGCTCTAACATTGCTCCACAGCTGCAAAACATTCAGGGGCTGCCCGCCCACACTGCCTGAAGGCATTAATAAAATATCAGATTTGTGCACACAGATATCAGCCAATGCTGATTTTCTAAAATAAAAAGACAATAATCAACTTGCTGAGAACAAGGCTGTTCTGAATTCATGAGCATACTTTGAGGCCTGATCTGATTTCTACTGAACATCTTTAGAAGAAGCTGAAACATTCAGTCTGGAGATGGTTCCCTTCAAACCAGAGACAGCTGGAACAGTTGGGGAGACCTCCAATATTTGTGTGGCCATTGCAGAAACCTTACTGAGAGATACAGAAATCACTTGCTTGTCCCAATAGGTTGTGCAACAAAATATTACATTTACTTAATCACTTTTTTAAAATGATGCTGTTGAATCACAATTCAAAAGCAATATTTGGTTGTCATAAATTGATTTTCAGTAAACCTTCATTTATGATGGCAGTTTCAGCTTATTTAATTACCATTGTGTTTTTCTTTTTTAACAGACAGGCAACAACAATTTTATCTGTTTCATGATCATGCTCATGTGTTTCTCAAATGACAGTAATAAAATAATAACAAAAAAATACTCTTGGATATTTTTTTCAATAAATCTTAGACTATTTACCAGCAACTTGGACATAGTTTTAACTAAACTCTGTTTACTCTGCTTGTTTAGACTTGCTGGCTGTGATCTCACCATGAAACACTGTGAAACTATCTGCTGTGCTCTGAAATCAGAAAGCTCCTCCCTAAAAGAGCTGGACCTCAGTAACAATGACCTGCAGGATTCAGGAGTGGAGCTGCTCTCTGCTGGACTGAAAAGCTCACACTGTAAACTGGAGACACTCAGGTCAGTACCTCCCATTATATATTGCTGAATGGTAAACTAGTAAAAAATGGTTTACCAGTTCAAAAAAAAGTTTAACACGTAAGGATGATTTATTATTAATTATGGTAACACTTTACTTGGATGGTCCATTTGATGGCCTCTTTGATGCTCAACTGACATTCAACTAACATTCAACTACATGTCTATTAAATGCAAATGAACTAAAAGGTGAAAGTAAATGATTCTCTATTGAATATAACCCTACATTCAACTCTAATCCAAACGCTCATTTTAATATTTTAGGATTGGGTTTAGGGTTAGATTTTAAGCTTAGGTTAAGGTTAGGTGTAGGGTTCGATTTTATGGTTGATTAAGGGTTAAGGTTAGGGTTAGGTGTAGGGTTAGGTTCTATTTTGAATCATTTACATTCAGCATAGGGTTAAGTTAAATTTAATGGACATTCAATTCAGTGTTAGTTGAATGTCAGTTGAGCATCAACAAGGTCATAAAATGGACCATCCAAGTAAAGTGTTACCTTAATTATTAATATTACTTTCAATCTTGCTCTTTGTTACGTTCCCACTACTTAATAGGCCATGGTCTAGGGGTGTAGAGCGGAACCAGTAACTTTATTAAGATATGGATCGCTTAAGGTGGAACTTGAAACTGGTTTCTAAGGAGTGAATTGACTGGAGAGCAGGCAGCTTAAAGAAGAACAATTAATTATATTTATTTAGGCTTTTCTTTACTTTATAGTTAAGCAGCAACAAACAGGGGAAACATCAGAGACAGACATGATTTGGATTAACCTCACCTCAGAAAGAGAAGATGAACGGTACCAAAGAAAAGAACAGAACAAAACAAAAATCACACTAAGCTATTTTAAGAGACTAGCCTAACTACCCAAAAGAAAAGGAATAAACAATCAAAACCTGTCTAGTTACACTAGTCTAATAAAACTAAAAATACATATGTTGGTACCCGCCCTTTTAATCTAATGTGCTTATACAATGAATTACCTACGTGGTGGAATGTAGGTGCGCGCACAGTCTAACCTGTTCTCAATCTGAGGGGGAGAAAGATATAAAATTCAGGACTGAACCAAAACAGAGCTTTTGAATAAAGCACTACTTCAGGAACACAGAGAAGCAAGATCTTGACTAGTTTCTGACAAAAGCAGTAAAAAAAAAGTGCGTAACGGCCACAATAAAACTGAGTGCAACCACAATAAAAACGGAGCGTGCAAACGAGTGGTCAGTATGTGAGCCGGCAGGCTACCGCGCAGCTCCTTTCACGCAGCTTTTATACTGGAAGCCCCGCCTCAGTCTCCACTCAATTGGTTAGCCGGCAGCATGCTCAATGATGATTGACAGGATGTGCAACCTATAGAGAGAGAGACAGGGAGAGAGGAAGAGAGAGAGAGAGAGCAAGCGTGCGAGAGAGAAAGAGAGAGACGAACATGCAGACACGTAACACTCTTAAAAATAACTCAATTTACTGTAATGTGATATACAAATTGAAAAAAGTACATACTGCACGATATCTGTTTGTGTATATACAGTGCTGTGAAAAAGTATTTGCCCCCCTACATATTTCTTTTGTTTTTTCTTTTTTGTGATACTGATGTTTTTCTGAATGTCAAACAAACTTTAATATCAGACAAATATAATCTGAGTAAATAAAAAAAGCACTTTTTAAATGATAATTTTATGTATTAAAGGAAAAAAAACAATTCGAACCAATCTAGCCCTGTGTGAAAAAAGTGTTTGCCCCCATAAAATTAATAACTTGGTTTTGTCACCCTGAGCGGCAATAACTACAATCAAGCTTTACTTTTTAACTGGCAGTGTGAGTCTTTCACATCTCTGTGGAGGAATTTTGTTTCACTCTTCTTTAGAGAATTGTTTTACTTCAGACATATTTTGGGGGTTTTCCAGCATAAACGCCCTGTTTAAGATTATCCACAGCATCTCATTCGGACTTCGACTAGGCCATTCCAAAACCTTTATTTTATTTTTTTAAGCCATTCAGCGGTGAACTTGTTTATGTGCTTTGGATCATTGTCCTGCTGCAGAACCCAAGTACACCTGAGCTTGAGGTCATAAACAGATTCATAAACATTCAGGATTGTCTGGTAAACAGAAGAATTCCTGGTTCCTGGTTACAGCATGTTATCCAAACCCTGAAGCAGCAAAGCAGCCCCAGATTATCACACTACCACCACCATCATGTTTTACTTTCAGTATGATGTTCTTTTTCTAAAATTATGTGATAGTTTTACAACAGATATAATTGTAATGAGACAGCTGCCCCGAAGGGAAGATCCAGAGAGCTGTCTCAGAATTTTTATTTATCCTAGTGGAATAAAGCACCAGGATGAACTCAAAAGCAGATATAGGGGAATTGCAGTGAGCTGGGTTCGAACCAAGAGTGTTGGAGTGAAAGGCCAATGAATAGACCACAACACTATTTGGGAGTGTGAGTGGTTGGTGACTGTAGGTGTTTTAACACTGGGGGCAGGGTTTAGAACACTGAAAGAAATACACACAATTGAGTGTGGAAGTGTAGAAAGAACCACTTTACTGCTGAGAAATGAAAGGAATACAGATATAGAGCAGTGGAAAGATATTTAAAAAGAATAATAATAATAAAATAAGAATCACTCTGAGCGGGGTTTGATCACCCGCGAGCACAGGCTCTGAGGCGCAGTGAATGCAACCTACACGCTGCGCCACCGGGGACGAGCCGATGACATCATCGCAAGGAAGAACTAAGTGACTTGCAAGCGGGAGAAGGAGAGCTAAATAAACGAAGCGAAATAAAAATAATCCAAGCAGGAATAGTGATTTAGAAACTGTGAAAAAAAAAACAATAAGGGCTAGAGAGAAAAAGTAAGCGAAGTTAGAAGGGAAGAAGTATCCCCCTCTGGTCGCTAGAAACGAAAGAAAGTTTTTTTTTTTTTTTGACGAAAGTGCAAAGAGAAAGAGAGACAGACAGCCTCGTGGTGACACGACCAGCGAGGTGAAGGGGTTAGAGCGACACAGGTAGCTCTAGAAGAATTAAAGAGAACCTCTCTGAACTGAGCCCAGTATACACTGTTCCCATAGAGGTTAAAGATAGAGAGCCACTTGGCAACTCTGAAGAGATCGTAAGAAAAACCGGCGTGGTCTTGCTTTCTGACGGGAATACTCAAGACTCTGCGCCGAGGAACCGGAGGGAAGCCCTTATAAGGTAGTGACACCAGCTGTTGTTAATCGCGCTGATTACCACCTGGCTTAGAGCGTGGCCTCCCTCTAGTGGTGGGAAGACCACGTTGCGGGCGGCCCCTTACAGGACCCCCTCCCCGAGGGGCGGCTCCAGAAGTCCCAAGTCCGGCCGCCTGATCACGCCGAAAGGCTCGAATGAGATCCGGATCAAGAATCCGAGCAGCTGGAACCCAAGAACGCTCTTCAGGACCATAACCTTCCCAATCCACCAGATACTGGACTCGGCCCCTTACCCTACGGGAATCGAGTATTTTATTCACTGTATAGGCCGGTGAGCCAGCCACCATGCGAGGGAGCGGCGGGTCCACCGGCTTGGCCCCAGTTGAACACAGGTAGGGTTTAAGACGCGAAACGTGGAACGTGGGATTGATCCTAAGAGACGGAGGCAGTTGCAACCTGTATGACACAGGGTTGACTCGGCGGACGACTTTGAAGGGCCCGATGTAACGAGGCGCCAATTTTTTGTTTACCACTTTGAGCGGAAGGTCTTTGGCCGCCAACCACACACGCTGGCCGGGACGTAGAGATGGCCCCAGCATACGCCTTCGATCTGCAGTGGCTTTGCGCGATGCGGTCTGTGCTAGCAAAGTGGCACGCGCGCGTCCCCACGCTTTTTTGCAACGCCTCACCATACTGGCTGCAGAGGGAATGGCTGTATTGGCTTCCTGCGCTGAGAACAAGGGGGGCGGATAACCAAACTGGCACTCAAAGGGAGACATTCCCAATGAGGAGTGCCAAAGAGTGTTGTGAGCGTATTCAGCCCACAACAAGTGATCCGCCCAGGTGGAAGGGCAGGTGGACGCCAGACACCGGAGAGACTGCTCAAGGTCCTGGTTCACCCTTTCGGTCTGCCCGTTAGACTGGGGGTGGTACCCTGAGGACAGACTAACGGAAGCCCCTAGAGAAGTACAGAAAGCTTTCCAGAACCGACTGGAAAACTGGGGGCCCCTATCCGATACCAGGTCAACAGGGATCCCGTGGTACCGTACTAATTGGTGCAGAATGAGTTGAGCTGTCTCTTGCGATGATGGGAGTTTTGGCAGGGCGACAAACCGAGCTGCTTTTGAAAACCTGTCCACAATCGCCAAAATGACCGTGTTGTCTCTGGATTTGGGTAATCCGGTGATAAAATCCAGGGACAGATGGGACCAGGGGCGATGTGGAACCGGTAAAAGGTGTAGCAGTCCAGAGGGCTTAGCCCTGGGCTCCTTGTTGCAAGCACATACATCGCAGGAAGCCACAAACTGCCGAACCTCTCTTGCCATCCTAGGCCACCAGAACCGCCTGCTCAGGAATTCCAGTGTGCGTTTAACCCCTGGATGGCCTGAAACTGGACTGGTGTGTCCCCAGTGCATAACCTGAGCCCGAGCAGATGTGGGGACAAACAGCCTGTTGGTGGGGCCTCCACCTGGATCTGGCTCTGTTTGCAAGGCTGTCCGGACCACTCCCTCAATTTCCCACTGCAGGGGTGCAAGTATGCATTCTGGGGGAAGAATGGGCGAGAGCTGTGGTACAGAGGGTTCCTCCCACTGCCTGGATAGAGCATCAGGCTTAATGTTTTTGGATCCTGGACGGTAAGACAGAGTGAAGGCAAAGCGGCTGAAAAACAGGGCCCAACGTGCCTGTCTAGGATTCAGCCGCTTGGCGCTCTGGATATATGAGAGGTTTTTGTGATCTGTCCAGACCAAGAACGGGTGTTTGGAACCCTCTAACCAGTGTCTCCATTCTTCAAGGGCCATCTTAACGGCCAAGAGTTCCCGGTCTCCCACACCATAATTTCTTTCAGTGGGAGTCAAACGGTGAGAGAAATACGCACACGGATGGAGCTTGTTGTTTTCACCTGAGCGCTGGGAAGGTACAGCACCAACCCCAATGTCCGAGGCATCAACTTCCACTAAAAATGGGAGGTCAGGATCTGGGAGGCGTAAGACAGGGGCGCTGATCAAACGATGTTTGAGCTCCTCAAATGCTTTCTGGGCCTCGTCGGTCCATTGGAATGGGCCTGGTTGCTTGCGGGTCAGAGCAGTGAGTGGTGCAGCGACCGAGCCAAAGTTCCTGACAAACCGGCGGTAAAAGTTGGCGAAGCCCAAAAAACGTTGGACCAGGCGGAGGGAGGTGGGGCGAGGCCACTCGGCCACTGCTTTCAGTTTTACTGGATCCATAGCCAAACTACCCTTGGAAACCACAAAGCCCAGGAAACGCACCGTAGCAACATGGAATTCGGACTTCTCCAGTTTTACAAACAGGTGGTTCTCAAGGAGCAGCTGTAACACCCGGCAGACATGAACAATGTGCTCCTTCAGATCTTTGCTGAATATGAGGATGTCGTCCAGGTAAACGAAAGCATAGAGGCCGAGGGTCTCATGCAAGACCTCGTGGATAAGCCTTTGAAAGACAGCTGGTGCGTTCATAAGCCCAAACGGCATTACTAGGTATTCGTAGTGGCCTGTAGGGGTGACAAAAGCTGTCTTCCATTCATCCCCTGGGCGGATCCGTACCAGGTTGTAGGCACTCCGAAGGTCCAATTTAGTAAAAACAGAGGCCTGTTGGAGTGCCTCAAAGGCTGTTGTCATTAAAGGCAAAGGGTAGCGGTCTTTGACCGTGATTTTGTTGAGGCCTCTGTAGTCAATACACGGCCGCAGACCCCCGTCCTTCTTACCAACAAAGAAAAAACCTGCCCCAGCAGGAGATGTTGAAGGACGGATGAACCCCTGTGCCAGGGCGTCTTGGATATATTCCTCCATAGACTCTTTCTCAGGCCCTGATAGAGAAAAGAGGCGCCCCCTAGGAGGAACAGTGCCCGGCATTAGTTCAATGGCACAATCGAAGGTACGATGGGGTGGTAGGACCTCAGTCTTCTGCTTGCTGAAGACCTCCTTAAGGTCATGGTAACCTTTAGGTACTTTACTCAGGTCAACAGGCTTTTGGTAAGGTGTATTATGACTCTCCAGGAGACCAGGGCATAAACATGAAGCCCTACAATGGGAACCCCACTGTCGAATGCTTTTTGAGAGCCAGTCTATACGGGGGTTGTGTCTTTGCAGCCAAGAATACCCCAGGATGACAGGTAGGTTTGGTGCCGGAGTCAAAAAGAAAGACATACGTTCAGTATGTTGGCCCACTTTCATAATGATGGGTTTGGTCTGTTGGTTAATTGCTCCTGATCTTAATGGGGAGCCATCAATAGCCGACACTGATAAAGGAGTGGTAAGGGACTCCAGGGGTAAACCTAGTTGGCGTGCTGTGGAGATGTCCATGAAATCGCCTGCTGCCCCGGAGTCAACAAAGGCAGTCAGGCGTCCCTCCTTAGATGGTGTTCCCCATATCAGAGTGACTGGGAGAAACAGCCCACTTGACTGGGGACTGAGGAGAGAGCCTACCCTGGGGTCCCCTACCGGGGGTAGGCTTGGCCTTTTACTGGCCTAACAGGGCATTTTTCAATTTTGTGATCATCTCCACCACAATACATACATCTGCCCTGACGGCGACGTGTTTCAGCCTCTTGAGGGGTGAGGTGGGTGCGGGGCGGGGTTTGAACACCCACGAGCACAGGCTCTGAGGCGCAGTGAATGCAACCTACACACTGCGCCACCGGGGACGAGCCGGTTAGTCAGCGCAAGGAAGAACTAAGTGACTTGCAAGCGGGAGAAGGAGAGCTAAATAAACGAAGCGAAATAAAAATAATCCAAGCAGGAATAGTGATTTAGAAACTGTGAAAAAAACAATAAGGGCTAGAGAGAAAAAGTAAGCGAAGTTAGAAGGGAAGAAGTATCCCCCTCTGGTCGCTAGAAACGAAAGAAAGTTTTTTTTTTTTTTTTGACGAAAGTGCAAAGAGAAAGAGAGACAGACAGCCTCGTGGTGACACGACCAGCGAGGTGAAGGGGTTAGAGCGACACAGGTAGCTCTAGAAGAATTAAAGAGAACCTCTCTGAACTGAGCCCAGTATACACTGTTCCCATAGAGGTTAAAGATAGAGAGCCACTTGGCAACTCTGAAGAGATCGTAAGAAAAACCGGCGTGGTCTTGCTTTCTGACGGGAATACTCAAGACTCTGCGCCGAGGAACCGGAGGGAAGCCCTTATAAGGTAGTGACACCAGCTGTTGTTAATCGCGCTGATTACCACCTGGCTTAGAGCGTGGCCTCCCTCTAGTGGTGGGAAGACCACGTTGCGGGCGGCCCCTTACAATAATGGGACACACACCTTCCAAAAAGCTCCACTTTTGGCACATCAGTACAAAGAAT